>NC_051156.1:123469232-123583509 GCF_013339745.2 Dermacentor silvarum
CATGCGCAGCACGGTTCTTGATGTGCCGCGCGAAACGGGCTTGGCTAGGCCAGTGTAGCTAACGCTACAATAAACATTCTTGCCGAGGCGGGATTCGAACCCGCGTATCCCGGTCCCAAGGCGAGCGTCGTAACCACTAGGCTTTACCTTTTAAATGCGAAGCATTTCTTGCCGGCGGCTCTGTCCGTCAATCCATCCGGCGTGCGGCGTCCACACCCGCACTGCGCATGCGCATCCTCCTTCCCCTCCTCTCCTTCTCTCATCTCCTCTCCTCTCAGACATTTCTGCAAGCGGGAATGCCTCGCGGCCTCCCAACCCTTCCCGGGCCTGACAGGCTCGGAACAACACCCCTGCAGACTCTGCAGCACTCTACGGCCTACCACCTCGGCCGATACGTGCCGCCTCAGCCTGCCGGTTTGCCCCGTCCAGCCATGGTGACGGCTCCACACTACCCCTCTCTCCCTGTTGGCGTTGAGCCGTGCTCCCTCAAGGGCTGCAGAAGATAGCGTCAACCTTTCCCTTTCCTCACGAACCACTTACTACTAGCAGGGCCCTTCAATAGAAAAGTACTGAAGGACCCTGCTACTACTACTCTCCTCTAGGCATTCCTCCTCTCCTTTCCGACGCTCCTCTCCTCTCCGGATTGCGCAACGAATGACAACACCTGCGGCTCCGCGCGCGATAATGCGAAGCAGCTTAGGTTAGAGGCGCGACTACAGTAGCGCGACGGTAGGCGCTGCATACTCCGCTGGGGGCGCCGCTGTAGCTCGCGGTATTAACACCGTGGGTATAATGACGCGCGCGCGCGCTCCGCTCCTCTCATTCTCCTCCCGCAACGCCGCGATGAGTGCCGCGGAGAGCGCCAGCGTCAACGCCAGTGTCAGCGCCGTGGACTGCGCCGCGGAGAAGAGGGCTCGAGCCGCTGCCACGAAACAGCAGTGGCGACAGGCTGATCCCGAACTTCGAGTCGACCCCATGGCTGCTTCGCATGCTACTCAGGGTTCCCCTACGGGAAGATGGTGTAGCTTTTTTTTCTTTATGATTGCCGGGCTTCGACACAGTACAACAAATGAACATACAACAATAGACAGTGCGCCAGATTGCTCAAGTGGACAAATTGCCACTGCGGTAAGGGCGTTGTCGTTTCAAAATTCCCTGAGCACCACCAAAGGCTGGAGCCTTGATAGCCACTCAGGAACATCTGTTTGCGCTTTCATTGTGCATAACTTACATACAACCTAACTAGGCTATACAACCACGCTTGCTAAACATGCATTTATGTGAACCATAAGATTGCGTTCGAGCGTCGTTGTCTTCGTCCACAGCTGGCGCGTTCGCACGCGCTCGTGCCAATGCGCTGCGAGGTGAGGAAGAGGTTTTGCGCGCTATGCTCGGGAGAGAGATAAAGAAAGTGAGAGCGAGAGAGACACTTTCACGGAGCGGGTCTGCTGAAACGCGTTGTCGGCAGTGCAAAGCAGTGGGACGCGGTGTCGGCATTGGAACGTGGTGTCGGTGTTGGAAGCTGCGCTATGCAACGCACAGTGACGGCCGTAAGTCCGAGACGCGCGAAAAGAAATTATCATCATCATGAGTATTAAGATGAAAAGTTCGCGCGCACTTCCGGAAAATGCTGGGCTACGATTTCCCAGCATCGCTGTTTCAAGCGTTGCGCGGCCGAGTGCAAGGTTAAGCGTTTTTTGATAAGTCTGGCGAAAAAGTTGTCGCAGTTTCACCTGAAAGGCGAAGCATCAATTGCGATAGCAAATTTGTAGACAGCTATACGGAGTAATGATAGCAGATTGATCAGCTGTATAAACTTGGACATGCAGCAGCACCGGCCACACACAGAACTTGCCGACGCCGTCGGCGTTTTGCCCGCGTTCGCACAAAATGCGTGCGGCATTGGTGACTGTTGCCGGAGCCTCTGATATAAATAGGCCCTTGGTGCCGCAGCTAAACGTCGCCTCCCTTCCCTCCCCCCGACGGCCTTTCGCGCGTCGGAAGAAGGCGCGTTTGCTCTACATATATGGTGATTGTAAAGGAGGAAAGAGACGCCTAATTCTGCAGCCCTTAAGGGAGCACGGCGCAGAACGCGCGTTTGTTCTCCGCCGTGGGTTCACTCCCCGTGAAAGCGCGCGTCCCTCGCGCCCTTTCACTCGCACATACAGCGTTCGGCGGCGCGCGGCGACTATTTCATCTCCATTGACGCCATACGGAACCTCACGGCGACGGCAACGACGACGGCGACGCCGACGGCAGAAATCTGCCTTGGAGTGTCCATATAATTGCTATCGCAATAAAACACCAAGACGCTGACGCTCTTTCTCGTTGCCCGCTTCCTGCGCACCCACTCGACACCTCGGCAATTGCGTCGCAAGGTAGCTCTTCGGATGTCAGTTTTACGCAGATTTCCTCTCTAGCCTCAATAGACCACCTTTCTCCGGACAATGATCAAACATTCGCATCTCGCCGACGGACTGACCCATATTGTCGGCGTATGATAAACCGTCTCTCTCACGCTTCCCGCCCACCTAACGCACGGCTTCGCCGCCAACTCGCACAATTCAAGCTGGACAATCGCGTGCTGTATCGGCGCATTTACTGCCATGACGGTCAACTCTGGGTGCCCGTTCTGCAGCGCTCTCTTCGAGCCCATGTCCTCAAAGCATTCAACGTTGACATGACTGCTGGCCATCTCGGTTTCCAAAAAAACAACGATTGCATTCGAAGCCGTTACTATTGGCCTGGCATTTCTGCTAGTGTGGCGAGGTACGTTGGTTCCTGGTCTCCGTGTCAGCGTTGCAAACTCATAACCTCTGCTCCTAACGGCGAATTACGGCGTCTTCCGTATCCCATCGCACCATTAGAGGTTGTTGGTATCGACCTTTACGGGCCCATGCCTCTTACTGCAGCTGGCAATGGATGGATAGTCACCGCCATCGACCACCTTACGCACTACGGTGAGAGAACATCAGTGATCACTGGCTCAGCTTGGGAAGATTCGACTTCGTCCTTCAAGCTATAATTCTGCGTCATGGTGCTCCTCGAGCACTGCTGAGCGACCGTGGAAAGGCATTTCTCTCGCAACTTTTAAACAAAGTCCTGCGTTCCCCTAGTACCACCCACAAAACGGCTTCGAGTTACCATCCACAGACTAACGGCTTGACAAAGCGATCATCGCACGCTTGCCGACATGATCGCCGCATTCAGCCAGGTCACAAGAATTGGTACAAGCTTCTACAATACGTCACTTTCGCCTACAACACGACCGTTCAGCGAACCACCGGCTACTCGCCATTTTACCTAGTTTATGAACGGTCGCCTACTTCCCTTCTAGACGTTTCTTTCTTCGATTGTGCAGTGAACCCATCTACATTGCCTAGCGAAGAATTCGTTTCATGACTCGCCCAGTGTCGCCAGCGTGCTCGCGTAAATACAGCGGCCAGACGGTAAGACCAGAAGATCATTTACTACACATTCCATCGCGTTGTATCCATCCCACCTGGTGACGAAATACTCCTATTGACGCCACTTCGCACTCCTGGTTCTTGTGACAAGTTCCAGCCGCGATTCCTCGGGCCATAAATAGTCCTGGAGCAAACATCAGCCGTCAATTATCGCGTGACTCCTGTTCTCGCCCCAACAGACAGCCGTTGTCGAAGCACCGAGGTCATTCACGTCTCCCTCATGAAACCCTTCACGCGGCGTTCTTCGTCGCCTTGACATGCCGCCAGGTCAAGGCGACGTGTTTGCCCACAGTGTTTGCTCGGTTTATTGTGTAGTTTTGTGCAAGTGATCAGGTTGTTGTTACTAACTTACGGAGATATAGAGCTAAACCCTGGTCCTTCTTCAGACTCTGAGTCCGAGACACATTCAAACAGTGAATTACTGAAGAAAATTTTGATGGAGCAAAGAAAGACAAATAAAACTCTTGCCAAGCTCACTACAAACTGGAAACAGTTTGAATCAACGGTCGAAGGTATTCGAACTAAGATTACCACTATTGAGCAAGAATTCTGCCGAAACGACAAAAGCGGACAACGGTTGGAGAAGTGTGAGGAAGCTTGCAGGCACAATAACAAACTAATTCTTGAGTTAACTGAATAAGTCGAAGACCTCGAAAACAGAAGTCATCGTAACAACATTTTAGTTTATGGCGTAAAAGAAAAACACTGGGAGGATTCAAAAGAACTGGAACGTAAAGTAAACGAACAAATCTTTAAAAACATTCTTACTGTAGAAATCAATTCCGTAGAGCGCCTTCACATAATTGGTCGAAATGACGCACAGTGCACTCGTCCTATCATTTTGAGGCTGTGTAACTACATCGACAAAGCTAAGGTTTTGTCATTCTGCTTCCGATTGAAGTGTGCGGAAATAGCCATATCAGAGGACGTTTATAAAAAAAATTCGGGATATACGTGCGAAATTATGGCGTTCTGCTGCTGAAGAAAAGTAGAGTGGTTCTAAAGTTGCTCTCGTTTTTGATAAGCTGAAGGTTCATGGCAAGCTCTATGTATGGGACACACTTAGATATTGTAGAGTAGAGTTGTCCCAATCCACTGCGTCGGCGCAACCCGAACGCTTGCCTTGTCAGTCTACTCGTGGGGCAATGCGTAAAGGGCGCTAAGAAATGGCAAGTATCTAGCAAGACGCTCCGGCTTGTTTCGCTCAATGCACGCAGTGTTCTTAATAAGGTACAGTTCCTTGAAGTTATAATTTTGACTTATAAACCACACGTTTTAGTGATCACAGAAGGCTGGCTGCAATCTGATGTGCAAAGTTCTGAAATAGTGCCATCTTCCTACACATTTTATCCGTATAGACAGAGGATCACGGGGTGGCGGAGTTGCAATTGCAGTAAAAAACAACATTAAATTTACTCGCTTAGAAATCATCAATAATCGCGAAAGCATATGGCTGAAATTCAAATTTTTTTGGTAAGAATATAACTTTGGGTGGTGTCTGTCGTCCTTCGAATGCTCCCTCTGAATATTTAGAAGCACTACATGATTACTTGCTGCAAAATACAAATTCGCTTTCAAACATCATTATCACTGGTGATTCTAAAAATGCTGAGCCACTATTATAACTGCGTTTACATTTTCCTTAAACCAACTCGATTCCGAAGCTACCAGGATTTCCAGTTCTTCTGTTCTTGACCTTACGTTTCTAAGGAGCTCGCTCTCAGACTGCTCTGCTAGTGTAAAATATGGGATATCGGATCACAAGATACTTGTTTTAGCATGTCCTACTTCTGGCTCGCGATCGCCAGTTAAACCTTATCACACTTTTGTGAGAGACTACACGCATGCGGATAATGATGCAGTTCTTAGCTATATCGAATCCTTGTTCCGATATTTCAGTGGGCTAAGAGACGTGAATGAGCTATGGCCACGTTTTAAAGACATGATATTTCACCGTGAACGCAGTTAGGTGCCTCTAAAAAAAAGAAACGTATCAACAGCAACTACCCATGCATGAATCGTGATCTAGTAAGTCTGAAACGCAAGATTAAACGCTGTCGTAAACGTGGGGACAAGAAACAGCTTCCAAGTAGTCTAGCGCACACTTTTCAGGAAAAATGCATGCAGCAAGAAGCCAGTTTTTTCCCTGCACTTTTCCTCTTTCATGTTGGAACAACCCAAAAATTCTGGAGCTATTTTTCTCAAGAGAAAACGGTGTGACAGTGATAAAAAACTGTCAGCCCTTCCACTGGGGTGGAGATGGAAGACGAGTGAAGCTGTACTATGGTGGGAATTATATATTTGCAATTATGACTGTTAAGATGTGATGGTGTAATTGGTTATTTGAAGTATTAAAGAATGGAGAAATATATATGATCCGGTGGTTTTAATTTGTTCACTGACCACAGGAACCATGTCCTTATGGCCGCTACGGTACACCGCCATAGGGTGTACGGCAAAGGCTGGCACATTCTTCATAAACACGTCGCCAACGTCGCACGCGTTTGGTGCGAACGCGGACAAAACGCCGCCGCCGTCGACAACAGTTCTGCGCGTTGTTTGCGTGACCGCACACAACCGCTGTCAAAACGCTGGCGTGAGCAAGTGCCAGCAGCAGGGAGCGAAGGTTCATGCGGTTTATCGCTTCAACGGAAACTGAGCGGCGAAAGCACAGCGTATAAAAAGGTAGGAGCCGTGTTGCAGATTGCTTTCAAGATACGGTGCGCGCGACCGCCCGGTGCCGCGCAAAGTCCAAGTAGTTAGCAGAGCAGGAGCCGCAACCCCTCCCTCCCGCGCTGCCTTCCCACTGTCCTCTTTTAGGCTATTTCACATGGTGCGATTTAGCAGTGCGATTTTCGCAGCTGCGAAATTCGCAACGGCCGTTTCACATGGTGCGATGTCAACAATGCGACTGATGCAACGCCCAGGGTTGCTTGCTGCCAGATTTTGGTGCACACGCCGCCTAAATTCTTTTAACGTAATGAAAAAAACATGCACGTTATAATATAATTGACCTCTTTTTATTAAGCCCAAGTAATACGTGCGTTTTGTAATTTAAAAACGCTTCCAAGTTTAATTTGTTTTGGAGTGCGCAACAGCGGTTTGTGAAGTTCAATACGAGGAGAAATGGCGGACGTAAACATCTGTTCTCAGGTGGTCGTTCAGCGCTGTGTGCTGTCTCGTGTGTGTTTTATGCCTGTGTCGTTCTTCCTGAGGGTAAACAAATTACAAGAGGACCTATCAACAAGCCCCTATAGCTGTTGTCATCGCATATGCAGTATTCGGAATTCGGCTGCCGCGAAGTCATGTCAACGCAGAGACCCTCGCGCTACCCGTGCTTAACGTCAGCTTCCGAAAAACGGATGTGTGTGTATTGCTCGTGATTGCGCATAAGGCGGTTTCTGCTCCTAGCAATATTCTTGCACCAAACTTAGCAGCAAGCACCAACCGAAAAGCTCACGTCTGCCCCAGAAGGAAGCCGCAAATGATCTGTGTGTAATTACTGAACGTGCACTGGAATTTGTGTTGTGAACGTTTATCTTAGCGCCAGCCTGGTTCGTCCGTCTCGGCGCGTGCGCTATAATTATTTATACAAGTGCTCTCTGAATATTTCGAAAGGCGTAAAAGCCGACACAACATTTTTTAGGAGCTGCAGTCACTTGTGTACGTAGTATCGTATCATTCCGACAGACACGGGCGTCATCTATTTTCTCGTCCTGCTTCATCCGCTGTTAGTGTGCTGTGAATCTGTATCAAGAAGCTTAGGTTAATATGCTGCAGTACGTAGCGCAGCCGCGTAGCCCCACGGCTAGCATTAAGATACCTTATTAGGAGTACGTTTGTTTGTTTAATAACAAAATCGAACGCTAAAATTTTGTATTCATAGTGGCAAGTGTAAAGTAAGAAGCTATGGAAACTATCCGCTAATAGCATACATGTGCTTCTGCCTGCTTGAGCACGTTATCTCAAAAGAGGCTGAAAACCCTAGATAACCAAAACATACGCAACTGGAGCAGGCACTATGGTTTCTTTCCTGGAAATGAAAGCCAGCATCCCAGTCTGTCAAGCGTGTCATGTACTTAACCAATATTAGACCAATGTTAGAGCATGCTAACTGGAGCCATTTCAAACTAGGTTATTTGACCAAAATAAGAAAGTGCAAGTAAAGTGTCAAGGTACGGTCTAATCTGGTATTCCCGAACCGATTGTATTGGCAAAACTTTATGCCTCCCTGAATTGCCTGCATTAGTCCCAATGCTGAAAACAGGGGAAGCTGATTCCCTTTCTTGCTGTTGAGAAGCTGCTAGAATCTCAATAACAGACTACTTATGTTCTGAGAGAAAGTGAGGGGCACTGACAATATCTCTAATCTTTTGTATGAGCTTTCACTTTAAATGAAAATGGAATAAGAATATTTACCTTTGCAAACCTCAGAATCCAAACATTCTCAAAATATTGAGGAGCCACATTACATTTTTGAGATATAGACAACAAAAAGTGTGCCTAAGTACAATAGCACACTGAACACACTTGAGTGGTTGAATGGCCAGCTGCGAATGCAAAAGCGTCCATAGCTGCTACCTCGAGGTAACTGCTAGGTTGCATGTGTGTTTCTCCTATAGCCCATGTACCTCACAAGGGGAATAGTTATACGTAGTCCTGTGCTTTTTCTTTTTTTTTCAATAGGTGGTGGCTAGCTGTTTCCATCTGTTTATGTATTTATCATTTATGTGCATCTTATGTGTATGTGTTTGTATCATGTTCTGATTGTTATACGTGCAGTGATGCAAGCATGTTTTTTTATATATTGCACTACAGTCATTTATTCAACTCTGTGTTGAAATGTACAAAATGTGGCCCCCCAGTAATGACCAGGACAGCCAAGCAGGATTGGCAAAAATATGATGCAGATCCAATGCACTTGCTTGAATCGACATGAGGCGAAGCTTTCGCGCAACGGTCAGTTAAACTCTAGAAAACGAACTGCAGTGTTTACAGTTGTGTTTATTTCACCCAATGCAACACGTACTCATAGGCAATGTTTGCTTATTCACCGCGCAGGTCACATAATCTAATATATACATAGCACGGTGAAATCACTGAAACGTTGGCTCACTAAAACTTCGAACTAACGATGAGTCCGAGTTCGTTTGAGCCTGACTGAGTAGAATATTGGTGAATACGAGTATGAGCAAGCTCAGTTGAGTAAACTTTTAGTGAATATCGTCATGTGGTAGTCAGGGAAAGCTCATCCGAGTATAATTTTGGTGAATTTGAGTCAAAGCAAGCTCGGCAAGTAGATTTTTGGTGAATATGACTCGGTGCAAGCTTGCCTGAGTAGAATCTTTGTGAATATTAGTCAGATCAAGCTCGCCCAAGTATAATTTTGGTGAATATGAGTCAGAGCAAGCTCGGATAAGTAGAATTTTGGTGAATATGACTCTGAGCAAGCTCGACTGAGTAATGATGGGATATGGTTATACGAGTTTTGCAGTAATACATGTAGTGCAGACTCATTAGCAACATTGCCTCCATCTTGATCGGCAATACCTACGCCTCGTGATGAGTCTGCACACTTTATGAGCTGTGGACATGCAAGACCCACCCACACTTGAAAAGATACTATCATTCACACGAAGGAATGCAACCGGCTGACATCAGTGCACAATTTTGATCTGCTTTTGTTTCGTGAGTTATCTACTGCTTATAAAAACAAGGTGTTTGCCTGCGTTTTGCATTATTGCATGTGGTTTACAGGAAGTAGAGACAGAGAAGCAAGAAAAGGCAAGGATGTTTATGGCGAAGTAGTTTCTTAGAGTACTGCGATATGTTACAACCAGCATAAACAAAAGTAATTCGATGCACTGAGGTAAGCCAAATTTGCAATTACCTTTTAATGTGAGGGTTAATACAGATGCAGTAAGGATACGAAGTGTGCAACACACTGAAGGTTTATTGATTTTTTAGGAGAAAAATGACACATCAGGAAAATGTGAAAAAAACTTTTAAATATTGCTTCGAAAACAATTTGGCAATACTGTTTATTCCCAGTGAAAGCGTTAAATATGCAATTCTTGAATATTCATTACAATATATAGTTTGCACCTTCGCTTTGCGAGCTTGATAACAGTCACGTCTCGCAGAGGAAGTAACAGAACCTTGAAATGAGATAATTCATTGGGGAAAATGCGCATGAAGGCCCAAACCAACCGACTGCAACTAAATGGGCGCGCGTATAGCGTGACCTATTGACCATATCATTTGTCCGTAGTTGCATATTCTTTAAATTGTTCCGTCCGTAAAAGCATACCGCGATAAAACTGTGGCGTTGTCGTATATCGCGAGTTGTCTCCAGAACCAGAAAATTGGGACGACATCCGAAGGCCATGCCTTCCCGTGAGGGACACCTCGTAGTATTTACCAACTCGCAGCGCGTGTGAATAACGGAAAATCACGCAAAAGCACGTACTATCAGTACCCGAAGCCAACCTAAAAAACAGCATCGCCAGATTAGCAACGTAGCGTGTCAACAAACGCATTGAAATCACAGAACCGAATCTGACCTACGAGTTTTTATCTGCACTGTTCGTGTGTCGGTGCTGATGTTACGTACCGATTGCGCAATCCAAGACTCCACTCAATTAGTTGCACTGTTAGAGGCTTGTTGAGCCAATATTTATAGACAAAAAAGTATCTATAAAGGTTGCGTTGAGCGAACGCCGCCATTTTCCAAAACAGACCGCGAAATAGCTCTCGGCGCAATTTCGACGGAAAATCGCAGCGATTGCTGCGACGTGGCGACGCTGCGACCAACCGGTTGGTCGCAGCCGAAAATCGCAGAATCGGCCCTGCGACTGCGATTTGCGTCACATGCGACGGAAATCGTCGCCTGCGACGCAAATCGCGACCCCACCCCCCCTCCCCCACGGCCTATCGCGCGACGGAAGAAGTGGCGTTTGCTCTCCGCCGTGCGTTCGCTCCTCGTGAAAGCACGCGTCTCTAACGCGCTTTCAGTCGCACATACAGCATACGGTCAATGAGAGTTTTTTTTTTTCTACATCCGGATGCGACCATCGAAGACTGAGCCCTTAACAGCTTTGCTGTAAAAACATCGGGTGAAGATCGCGGAGCTTAATCGCAGCATAGAGGCACACTGTCTGGAGCTCAACAGACAACAATGGAACGAATCCTGCTCGGCAGCAGACGGGCGAATGCGCACGGGGGAGGGGGGGGGTGGAACCTTTTTAAGCACCTGCTCGATGATAAACAGACCAAGTGTAATCAGAGGCTTGCCGTAGATAGACTAGTGCCTAAGCAAAAAGATGGCGGTCATTCTGATACGTCACTTCTCCGAGATCTGGCACGAAAGTAATTTCTGATAGGGAAGGATGAACTACGTGAATGCCCTCAATACGTGAAGGAGGACGCACCAAAGCTCGATGATCCGTTTTCGGAGGCAGATATCAGGGAGGTCCTCCACAATCTCAATGACAGGTCGGCCCCTGGGCCGGATGGCATAACCAACCGGGTCTTCAGGAACCTAGACGACCGGTCCCTTAGCACCATTGCAAAGGAAATCAACAAGGTATGGGAGAAAGATAATGTTCCGGACTCGTGGAAGCAGGCGACGGTGGTACTGACTCCTGAGCCTCGAAAGCCCCCAAGCCGGGACAACCTCTGGCCCATTTCGCTCACGTCATGTTTAGGTAAGGTTGCCGAGAAGGTTATACAGAACAGGATAATAAAACACATAGAGGGCGAGGGGTTGTTCCCGTGCAATATGGTAGGGTTTAGACCATCACTTTCTACGCAGGACGTCGTGCTACTGCTTAAAAGACAGGTTATTGACAACAGGACTAGAGACGTCAGGGGCATTCTCGCACTAGGCTTGTCCAAAGCCTTTGACACCGTGTCGCACGACTTCATCTTAAATGAGATTTCGGCATTGAACTTGGGAGGTAGATTTTTCGCGTTTGTGGAGTCCTTCCTGAGGGGCAGGACGGCGGTCGTCAAGGTGGGGCATACATAAGGTGGGGCTAGGAAACAGAGGCACGCCACAAGGGGCGGTGATCTCGCCCCTCCTGTTTAACATGGTAATGCACGGGCTCTCGGGCTCTCGAAGCGGCTGGCCGCCGTACCAAATGTGGGGCACGCGCTGTACGCCGACGACATTACGATCTGGTGCCCGGGAGGCTCGGAGGCGCCCGTAGAGCAGGCGCTCCAGGAGGCCTTGGACGTGACCGAGTCCTTCCTGGAGGGCACGGGTCTCCGACTCTCCCCAGCCAAGTCAGAGCTCATGTTATACAGACCGGCAAGGCAGGGAGTTCGGGGACTCGTGCTGCTCGAGCAGATCCCCATAGATGTGTACACGCGGGACGGCCAGAAGATCCCCAGGGTGAATTTGATCAGAATGCTAGGAATGTTGCTCGATGCCAGGGGCTGTAATGCCAAAACCATTGCGCATCTGACCGCCAAAACCAAGAATATTCTCAGATTATTCATGAGAGTCTCCAATAAAAAGGAGGGCCTAGGCGAGGACAACCTACTGAGGGCGCATCAGGCTTTTCTTATGAGCCACATCAACTATGTGGTCTCGGCCCTGCAGTGGACTAAGACTGAAAGGCACTAGCTTGACAAGGTGTTGAGGAAAAGCGTCAGGCATGTACTGGGTATTCCGGTCACGGCGAGCACGAACAGGCTAATGCAGCTCGGCGTACATAACACCACCCTCGAACTAACAGAGGCGCAACAAACGGCGCAGATCACGAGGCTTTCGGGCTCCAGCGCGGGTAGGCACCTCTTGGAGGCGGCGGGCTTGCGGCCGTGTTATAGTCACAGTGAGGCGGTTCAGCTGGAAGAGAACTCCACATGGACCTACATCGTCTGTCCCTTCCCTAGAAACGTTCACCCACAGCATAATGCGGGCAGGCGAGCAGCTCATGCTAGGACGATTTTAAAGACAACGGTCGGCATGGAAACCTTCGTGGATGCAGCTCAATATGGGTGCTCCGGTAAATTCGCGGTCACGGCGGTCACCGAGAAGGGCGAGTTCCTATCTGCGGCCTCGGTAGGCGCTGTCACGGCCGACGTGGCAGAGCAGGTGGCGGTTGCGCTGGCGATGCAGGATTCTAAAAGGCCGTATATCTACACTGACTCACGCGCGGCCGTCAGTGCTTTCGCTTCGGGAATGGATGCGAGACAGGCGGAGGCGCTTCTGAAAATCAAGTCCAGAATTAATTCTGACCCCGTGCATTACATTACGTGGTTCCCCGCTCACATGGGCGACAACGTATCGCCGGGCCGCCCGAACCCCAATGAGATTGCTCACAGCCGTGCGCGAGAATTCACGCGCCGCGACGGCGGTGGGGCTCCATTGGATCCGGAGGAGCTCGTCCACAGCGACCCCTTAGCAACCTTCCATGAGATCGTCTCCCACTATAAAGAGGAACGCAGGCGCTTCCCGCCTCCGCACCCAAATGTATGTAGATCACAATCGATCACGCTTAGGATGCTTCAGACGAGGTCATATCCCTCGCGAGGTTTTGTAAGCAGGATTAATACCGAAATCGACCCACAGTGCCCGGATTGTGAGGAGGAGTTTAGCACTCTAGTTCATATGCTCTGGTAGTGTCCTGCGTTACGGGATACGTCACTCACCAGCGAACAGGACTGGGACGAAGCCATCTCTAATACGGAACTCAAGCTCCGGTCCATGGCCGTCCAGAGGGCCCGTGATAGAGCGGAGATGCTTGGCCTCCTGATTCCGACAAGGGAGCAGCCTCCGGCAAGCTGGGGGCCCCACCGGGTCTCCGTCGGCTAGTCCCTCAGGACCACATTAAAAGTTCATTGTCTGTCTGTCTTTAATTGATGATCTCTCTATAATTTCTCAAAAATTCAACGCATTCTTTCAGTCTGTTTTACGCTGACGGCGTCGCACGCACACATGCCCTCTTATGCGCTTCTTACACCGATGCCTGAAGTAAACTTAAGCAAAGATTGTATCCCTAACCTTTTGCGTGAACTTGATTTAATGAAATAGCCCGGTCCTTACGAAATATCAAACATTTTTCTTAACAGATATGCGACTTGGGTGGCAGATCATTTGTATAAAATATATACAACCTCGTTAGAATCTTGTGTGATACCCGATGACTGGCGCTCCGCGAGGATAGTCCCAGTTCATAAGTCTGTATCTCCATTAGAATTCAACAACAGGTCATTTTCCCTAAGATCCACAATTTTTCAGCTGCTAGAACAGCTTATATTTAAGGCGATTATGATACATCTAGAAAATAACCCACTGGTTCACGACAATCAGCATTGCTTTATGACTGGTCTGTCCACTACAACTCAGCTAGCCGAGATAACTGATGATTTCGTAAATTCACTAAACGTAAGGAGTCAAATTGACGCAGTGCTTTTACACTTTTCTAAAGCGTTTGATGTAGTTCCTCATGATGATTTAGTAACTAAACTGCATGCTATTGGTATTGAACACAACATTGTTCGCTGGATAACGTGCTACTTAGCTCCAAGGAAACAATACGGGGCTGTTAATGTCCGTGTTCATCTCCTACACACTAGATGTGCACTCAGGAGTACGACAAGGGTCGGTGCTTGGTCCACTGTTGTTTTTGCTTCAAATCAATTCTATCGATTTATCAGTGAAACCACCGGCGCAGATCTGACTTTTTGCGGACGATTGTGTTGTGTATACTAGCTTAAATCAGCATCTTGATCAAGTCAGGCTATATGATGCATTGTATTCAATCAGTGCATGGTGTGACAAATGGGGCTTGAAGCTCAATACTTCGAAAACGTCAAGCACAACATTTAGTAACAAAAAATAGTATTTACAATTTGCATACACCATTAAAAATGCTTATGTTAAAACACTCGACAAGTGAAGTTTTTGGTTTTAACACTCACGAGTAACTTAAGTTGGGAACCCCATATAGATAATCTTTGTAGTAACGCACTAAAAAAGCTGGCATTTCTAAAACGGGAACTGCGTCATGCGCCACCCGCCCTAAAGTTAACAGCCTACACAGCTCTGATCAGGCCAAAATTAGATCATGCGGACCTAATCTGGAGTCCATATTAACAATGTTTAATTACAAAGATAGGAACGGTGGAGAACTTAACCTTAAGGTTTATCTCTTCTACCTATTGCGTCTCTCGAGCCTATCTGTCCTTCGCGATAGGGCAAATATAAAAGAAGTTCGATCATCGTAGAATGGTGCCCACAAGAAAACTTATATTTAAGCTTTACCATGGTCACTTTAAAATACCGCGTGTTCACATAACCGAGCCGTCCATGCGCTTTGACCGCACACACCACAGCAAAGCAGTCAGGCAACCATTTTGTCACCTTAATGCCTACATCAATATTCCCTGTTTCCTCATGTTATTTCACTTTGGAATAAATTACCACAGGGAGTAGTTAACGCAAGCACGACACAATCGTTCGTTCATATTGTGGATAATATTTTTTATTGATTAATATAGTACTACCCCGCAATGAAGCAAGTTAATTCTCACGTCTGTTTTATGTTAATATTGCGTAAAATGCTGAATACAGTGTACTGTTGCGTGTGCATGGTATTGTTGGGAACTACAACTCTTGTTCCAGCTTGATATTTACTATGTCACTTTCTGTATTGCAAATGTTGATGTCCCCGTTTTTTTTTTCGTTTCTAGTCTTGTTTAATAGAATTGATGTAACCATTCCTGCTTGGGCCCGAGTAGGGCCTGCAGTATTTGTAGATAAATAAAATAAATAAAATTAAAAATATACCCCCTTAACAGAGTTACAAGAAAAAAAAAAGAATACTTAATTTGAGCTGACAAGGGCGCCACTCTACATAGATTTCAGAGCATTCCTTGCACTCACGCCATTCTTCGTTCCAAAACGTGTAAGAAAACTAAAGTGAATCTCGCCACTCGCGACCATTAGACAAAAGTTTGCAATTTCGCGGATTCACCCTCTACTAGCCCAAAATATTTCGCGCAGGCATCTAACAAGCGGTAATGAACACAGATTACAACGCCTAACTCGACTTCTTCATTCCATACCTAGGAGGCCGACCGGTTTTGTGCAATATACAGAGTCTGCTTCGCCTACGGAGAGGACGGCCTGAACGTAAGCTTATATCACACCTCATGTCCACACAATAACCACACAGATATTTAGGTGATCGAAGGCTATGCACCATTCCTCTGCGAAAACATTTCAAGCCTATTTCCATACAGAGCAAGAGCTGGCGTACGGCAGTAAAGCATACGTCTGCAGTGTGCGGGTGCATGTTAAGCAAAAAAGGTGGTCAGTGATTTAGACATAAATAACACGGGGTGGCTCACTAGTAAGACACAAGGGCCGAATTCTAAAAGTTTTCGTTGGTGAGTGCTTGTTCGTAGTGGGCGGCCACCTTCGAAAAAATATGGCCAGCTTCAAGATTGGCTAGAATTTGCCCTTACGAAGAATTTTACAGTAAGAGGTTTTTGTGAATTCGCGCCAGTTTATTGTTTCCAGTAGATAAGCGCCCATTTAAAGTTCTGGCGCAGCTCTCGCCGATGGCCTATCGAAGAGCGGCAGTGGACGACAGCGCGAGGAAGAAGAGACGACTATACCCACCGCAGTATACATAACGGATATGGGGTTTCGCCGTTGAGGTTTCGCCGTGGAGCTCGAGGTTGCGGGCGCTATCACGGCTGGGGCAGCCGCATTTCGATGACGGCGAAATGATTAAAATCTACGGAAGGCATGCGCTATGGGAATCTGTAGCAGCGAACCTTTCATTGGTATTTGTGAAGAACGCTATTCCTGCTAAGCAACAATTGGCAAGTAGAGACCAAACGACCCAGTTGGACGTTTCTACAGTGAGCCGCCTCGCTCAACATTAACTTGTTGCGCTCCATAATGCACATGGCAAGCATGACGGAATGACGAGGATATAGCGACCACAGTGGCATGATGTCAGCGTATGATGACAACGGCCTGACGACAATGCGATGCCGATGCTGGAATGATGTTGACGGCATGCGGACGATGGCATATCGACGGTGGTGTGAAGAAGAAAATTGTCAAGCGGTAATTACGACGATGATGTGACTACAATGGAAAAACGATGCTAAAATAATTACAATGGTATGACGAGGATGGCATGACGACTAAAGCACGACTACTGTGCAATCATTACGGCAAAATGACGGCGATGGATCAACCCCGGCGCCATGAAGGCGACTCTATGACTACAACGCGATGACGATGATGGAATTATGAGGACGGTACGACGGTATGACAACTATGCTGGCCTCGCGGATCACACTCGACGGGATCAAAGCGTCCGCTATCCAGCTATATAATGGGTCGAACGCAGTTGAACATTTAAAACAAATTTTAATAACACTCAGAAGGTCAAGAAAGCAAGTTAAAACACAAAATGTTCAGTTCGTGAGCCCTTAAATTAGTGGTCCTGTGTCGGGGTCGATTCCCACCGCCGCCGGGCACCCACTGGTTCAAAAGGGTACAAGCGTACCCCGGCCTGGCGTTCGGCTTCCTTTCAGGGGTGATACGCTTGGGAAAGGAGCCTGCGCCCTGAATTCCTGTCGAAATCAACGTGAGCACGGAAAAAAAGTGGTGTCTGGGCCGCTCCCATGGCGGTCATTTCCAATGTGGCGCCCCAAGCACCTATTGAGGTGGGGGCACTTTCGGGTTGAGGTCAAACACCCCTTTCCAAGCGTTCAGATCCCATAATGGCCGAGCACCAGGCCGGGAGCGCGCTTGTACCTATTTTACCGGTAGGTACCCGGCGGCAGCACTTGCCTCCCACAGCCGCGGCGGATGCTCGTCTTCAAGGCCGTCTGTGGTTGGACAAGAGGCGCCCAGAGACAACAGCTGAAATCTCTATTGGGCCCTCTTTCGAGATGTGGACCCCCACGACAGCCGAGCACCAGGCCAGGGGACATCTCTACCCATTAGAAAAACCGGTGGGTTCCCGGCGGCACCGGGATTTGAACTCGGTACCTCCCGCATACGAGGCGGATGCTCTACCGCTAGGCCAGCGCTGCGGTACGAAAAAACTACGCATGCATTCGTAGAAAAACTACGGAGACTCACGCGGCGGTAGGGACACGTCCGGTAGATATGACCGGCTTCGCCGCAATGAAAACAGAGGGGTCTGTGGTCAGGAGCAGCCCAGACATCACTCTTTCTTGGCCTGGACTCGTTGATAAACTCTGGATTACGACGCCTGAATCCTACTTCCGTCTGTTCCGCGGTGCGCACGACGTTCGTGGTGTTATACACCGATGGAGGTCCGAACGGCTTCTGTGTAAGTCATCCTAACTTCCTGCGGCTGATGTGGTGCCCCGAAGCGTTCAAGCACTTGAATGGCTTGCCTGATATCGTCGCGGACCCATTTCTGCCGCAGGAAGCCGTACAACTTGTGGCTCGACCGCCTGCATTTCATGGAGCTCTTCTTTTATGACAGCTCTTACGAATTCTCAGGTCAGTGACGGCGCTTCCCAGTGGCACGTTAGGGATGCCACTCGAAAGTGCAGTCACGTTTCGATTTTACTGCCTGGCGCGCTGTTGTAGTGTCATTTCCATTGCAGTCACTCCAGCAAGAAAGTCGGCAAGCGTAGTGGGTGGGTTGCGGAGAAGGCCGGCGAAGATTGCCTGCTTTATACCTCGCATTAGGTGTCGCACTTTCTTGTCTTCAGGCATTGAAGCCTCTGCACGCCTGAAGAGCCGAGCCATGTCTTCAGTGTACGTAGTGAAGCTCTCATTCGGAGCTTGAATTCTGGCCTGGATCACCAAGTCCACTCTCTCCTTTCTGTCTGCGCTGGTGTGTGCAGCGACTAACTGTGGACGAAATTCGTCCCACAACGTCAATGTCGCTTGGTGGTTCTCGAACCACGTCTTTGCAGAATCCTCGAGAGCGAAGTACACAATAGCCGACAAGTTTCAGCCGCTGAGAGGATTTTTTCGACGATCGCCGACTCCGTTCACCGCTGTGGTTATGCTTCGGGTGTAGTCTGCTTTTGTGGGCACAGGGGCTCTCTAACGTAAATGAATTCCAATTTCTGCAATCAGCCTCCACGATTGGTCAAAACATTTTTGGGCCACTCCCAAATTCGCCTGTCTGTCACGCGACATCACGAAAACCGCGATAGCTACCCATCTGATATAACGTTTACACATAGATTAGGCATGATTAAACCGCATAAAAGAAAATGATCATTCCTGATTCGACGCCTTTTCACCATTAGCGTTCTGCTATTGGTCCAATGTTTTCTGGCTACGCCCACTTCGCCTGTCTGTCCCGCGACCTCACAAAACCGCGAAAACTCACCACGTCAAAGTGACGTGAACGCGAAAAAATGCATTAATATGCCGAACAAAAGTGAAAAATATTCTGAATAGCCACAGACTGCCCCGTTCCAAAAGGAATAGAAGATGGCTGCCCGCCGATCGCTCAGGCTCTCGCTACTCGAGCCTGCCGGGAGCATGCATTTATTTGCGCATGATAAACCTTTCTGCGCGGCAATAAAACGTTATCGAGCCCTTTCGGCATGCATACGACATCGCTCTGCCAACTCTTCCTTGCTGAGGATCCATTTTAGCGGCATTCTTATCCTTCCGTTGCACGCCGCCGCGATTTTCGACCAGCCACCGCAAGCTAAGTAAGGCGAAGCGGACCAATCGGAGAAACCGGCACCACCCTCTTCATGCGGTTGTCTATTTTCACTGTGCTGGCTCGGCCCCATTGAGACCCCCTACACTAGAGCGTGCCCCTCGCCTCTTGTCAGCCAATTAGATAAGAAAAACCGCTGAGTGTAGACAATGTTATTGGTTTTGAAAGCGAACAAAGGTGACCTCCTATAAACGGTTTGTTTTTGGGCCCCTCTGAACAAGAAAAACAACCTAAATGAAAATGAGGGTAGCCCGCACCACTAACGTATCGCAGGCTTAAACCAATCAAAAGAAAATGAATAAGGGTACAACCCAAAAAGGTTTTTAGGGAAAAGCCAATTGAGAAAGAAAAAAAACATGAAAGAATGCCGAGGGTGAGCCGAGGGTGAGCCGACCCAAAAGGCGGAGAAAATATGCGGGCAAGTCCTGTCAAAAGGTGGGAGCTAAGTCTCTGCCATGGCGTGGCATGTCGCGTCTCAGCTTTTTATTTTAAACACACACGTATTTCACAGACATACATACAATTAGAAAGAAAAAAGGGTAAGAAAAGGGGAAACCTAAATAAAGAACTAAATAGATAAATCAATAACACAGATAGAAAAGCAAGGAAGAGAAGAAGAAAGGAAACAAAACAACAAACACCAGCAGGAAAAGTCCAGACAGCACGGTTGGTGTGCATGATGAAGGCTTCCATGAGGCATCAGCAGTACTGCCAGTCCGGGCCCGTGGCACCGAGCAGGACCCATTGGCTCCATTGATGGAACGCCTGGAAGGCTAGGCCAGGGGTGAACTTTTGGCTCAAAGAAGCAATCATGAGCGAAAAAGGGGTGAGAGAGGGTGATGATGATGATGGCATGTACCAGACAATCCGTCCCAACTGTCCCCGGAGGCAAGCTCCACCTTTGTTGGCATAACAAAGGACAGCAGGTAACGAAAGCTGAGAGTGAATATAAAAAAGAGGGGGGGGGGGGAGGAGAGTGTTTGATTGGGGAACGCTGCGGGTCACCGCCCGATGCTTGCGTCGGTGGTTACGTAAATTTGACGTCAGGAGTTTGGAATCACTTTACGTTATAGCACCCCTGGTTCGCCCAATAACGAATCGGTTTCGTCATACACTGTTTTACGACTGTTTTCTTCACTGTCATTACTACGTGACATCTGGTGGAGGTGCTTTGGTGTTCATGCACAGGACGCCCCCGAGAAGCCGTGGTGCTAGCCCGAACCCCGAAGACAGTACCAACGTTGTCCTGGACCATCGAGCTAGCCTCAGGCTACGAAACCAGCCCCCGGAGGACAGACTTCTTCCAGAGAAGACCAGTAAGTGCACGGCCACGACGCATCAACAATGGCAACACCACTGCCGCCTACACCCATCGTGTTACAGCTCCCCCGGGAGCCACCGACGTTCCGCCGATCAGCTTTTGAGGATCCAGAAAGCTAGCTGGAGACGTATGAAAGGGTTGGTGTATTTCACAACTGGAACAGCGACGACAAGCCTTGCCATATATTCTTCACATTAGAAGATGCCACCAGGACGTGGTTCGAGAATTGGGTGTCGACCTCGACAACATGGGACCTGTGCCACTACGGTTTCCTGCACACCTTTACAAGCGTTGGGCGCAAGGAAAGGACAGAAGTTCTCCTAGAAGCCCGGGTGCAACTGCCCAACGAGAACATCGTGATTTTGACGGAGCAGTTGACTCGCCTTTCAAGCACGCTGACGTCGACATGCCAGAAGAGAAAATAGTTCGCGCCTTGATGAGGGATTTCAAACAAGATCTCTTCTCCAGATTGATACAGAACCCGCCCAAGACTGTTGCTGAATTTGTTACCGAGACTACAAACATTTAGAATACGCTCGACATGCGTACAAGGCAATATACACGCCGAACACTGGCGGAAAACATTGACGTTCAAGCACTGGATCGACGACCTGCGCGAGACCATCAGAGTGGTCGTTCACGAGGAACTGCCGAAGCTCTTTCCCAGGTCACAGCCTCAAATGGCATCTATCGCCGACATGGTCAAATCGGTAGTTCAGCGCTCACTTGTAGTTTGCGATGTGCAGCCGCAATCACCGCAAACCCAGCCGGAAGCAATGACGTATGCCGTCGACGCCCGCCGTCAAAGTCTCCTTCCGCGCCCGCACAAGAGTCCCGTAACGACGCGTAACGTCCACCGCCGTCGCCGCCAGCACGCCCACCCGTCACGAAGAGCAGCTACCCGTGAGAGACGGACATTTGGCGCGCCCCCGACCACCACCCGCTTTGCTATCCCGGCGGGGAAGCCGGCCATGTCTACCGCCGATGCCCATACCGCGAGATGGGCCTACGAGAGTTCGCCGTCAACGCACCACGTCCACAGCTTTACGAGCGGCCACGTGACATCACCGACTACATCGCCGGAACCCAGTGGAGACCCCGACGTCTTTCGCGTTCGCCAGGACGCTACCTGTCACCGCAGCGCCGACGATACACTGACTCAGCCCGGGATGGGTCCGTGAGCCCCTATTCGGCAAACTAAAAGCAGCATCTGATGGAGGTGCGGTTGCTCTACGACGCAATACCGAAGATCCTCCACCGCCGACGAAGAAGATTCGCGAATCGTCACGACGATGTAAGAGCACGCCGCCTGACAAGAGCCTTGACGGCAACAATTCACCGCCGAAAAAGGGACCTGCCGACGCGACGTACCAAGTCGAGCGGGGCAAGCCGACGCAGCCGTGATCCGACGCCACGACTTAACCGTAACCCCAGACGACGGTCTACCGACCTAGGCGAGCTAATCGATGGTTATAACGTCACAGCTCTCGTCGACACTGGAGCTGACTATTCCGTCTTCAGTGGCCCGTTTGCCGCCAAGTTGAAGAAGGTGAAAACAGCCTGGCAAGGACCCGATATCCGGAGAGTGGGAGGCAACCTAACAATGCCGGCTGGAATCTGCACAGCGCGAGTCACGGTTAACAATTGCACTTACACGGCGAGCTTCGTAATCGTTGAGCACTTCGGGATTCTCCGACAGCACAAAATCTAGCTAATTTCAAGCAAGTCAAACCCCAGGGGCTAAAAACGCGGCGAAACAAATTGAATTATGGGGTTTTACGTGCCAAAACCAGTTCTGATTATGAGGCACGCCAAAGTGGGAGACTCCGGAAATTTGGACCACTTGGGGTTCTTTAACGTGCACCTAAATCTAAGTACGCGGGTGTTTTCGCATTTCGCCCCCATCGAAATGCGGCCGCCGTGGCCGGGATTCGATCCCGCGACCTCGTGCTCAGCAGCCCAACACCATAGCCACAGAGCAACCACAGCGGGTTAAAAACGCGGCGACAAGCTGGAAAAGAGAGTTGGAGAATGTATATATCGGGCATTAACTCTTACACTGATGAAACAAAGGTCTGTAATAGAGTGAAGAGAATATAGGGTCAACAGCTTTACTCACTGCCTTTGGTGAATACTCAGGGCGACAGCATGGAAGATCAGGCGAACTGTCTTGGTGTACATTTCGAACAGATATCCTGCTCGTCGCACAACTCTGAAATATTCCAACGTACAAAAGGCAAATAGAATGACAGCCATTAGAACGGAAAAGCACAAAATGCGAGGCATACAATTGACCTATAGCATGCAATAGAATAGAATAGTTGTAGTATTAAAACATAAATACCCCAGAAAGTGGATGAGAAAACGGTGCCGCGGCCCCTCAATTGGCAAGATCCTCGCACGCGTAATGCGAAGACTTGGGCTCGGCCCCACATGCGGCCAATTGAATTTCATTCATTTTAATTTCCAATAATTTATCATTTCTTTAATCCGATTATTAAGTACAAGTTAATTCCTCTATTCTGTATACTTGGTTTCTTTGTTTGCTTCTTCTCATAAGACTAATAAATATTCGGCTGCTCGCGGGTTTCTTTTGTTCTCGTTGATATACACGTATATATGCAAGCATTTGGATGACCTCAACTTGACACGTATCGTTATGAAAAATAAGCGTATGCTACGTCTTGCAGGAAGGTTAAAATATTTTCTTGTACCGCAGAAGTCTGCAACCTTTTTTGAAAACGTGGAGGCTTGCTTGCGAAGATTAGCACACGGTTGGGTGACAGCTTATCCGGTGAGTTTATCGCACTATACCGCTTAGTATACAAGTGTATAGCTATACGAAGTTGTACCAGAAAGCTTTGTGACTAGCTCTGTTTTCAAGAACGTAATTTATGTACATTCAAACAGTCATCATCATCATCATCAGCCTATACTTATGTCCACTGCAGGACGAAGGCCTCTCCCTGCGATCTCCAATTACCCCTGTCTTGCGCTAGCGTATTACAACTTGCGCCTGCGAATTTCCTAACCTCATCATCCCACCTGACTTTCTGCCGTCCTCGACTGCGCTTCCCTACTCTTGGTATCCATTCTGTAACCCTAATGTCCATCGGTTATCCATCCTACGCATTACATGGCCTGCCCAGCTCCATTTCTTCCGCTTAATGTCAACTAGAATATCGTCTACCCCCGTTTGTTGTCTGATCCACACCGCTCTCTTCCTGTCTCTTAACGTTACTCCTATGATTTTTCGTTCCATCGCTCTTTGTGCTGTCCTTAACTTGTTCTTGAGCTTCTTTGTTATCGTCCAAGTTTCTGCCCCATAAGTTAGCACCGGTAGAATGCATTGATTGTACACTTTTCTTTTCAACGACAGTGGCAAGCTCCCAGTCAGGATTTGGCAATGCCTGCCGTATGCACTCCAACTCAATTTTATTTCTCTGCAAATTTCTTTCTCATGATCAGGGTCCCCTTTGGGTAATTGACCTAGATAAACCTATTCCTTTACAGACTCTAGAAGTTGACTGGCGATGCTGAATTCTTGTCTCCTTGCCTGGCCATTGAACGTTATCTTTGTTTTCTGCATATTCATCTTCAACCCAATTCTTATGCTTTCTCGATTAAGGTCCTTATTCATTTGCTTTAATTCATCTCCAGTGTTGCTGAATAGGACAATGTCATCTGCAAACCGAAAGTTGCTGAGATATTCGCCGTTGATCCTCACTCCTAAACCTTCCCAGTATAAGAGCTTGAATACTTCTAAGCATGCAGCGAATAGAATTAGAGAGATTGGGTCTCCTTGCCTGACCCTTTTCTTCATAGGTAACTCTCCACTTTTCTTGTGGAGAACCAAGGTAGCTGTGGAATCCTTGTAGATGTTTGCTAAGATATTCACGTATGCCTCCTATACTCCTTGATTACGCAATGCCTGTGTGACTGCTGCTATATCTACTGAATCAAATGCCTTTTCAGAATCTATGAAAGCCATATAGAGAGGTTTATTGTACTCCGCAGATTTCTCGATTACCTGATTGATGAAATGGATATGGTCCATCGTAAAATATCCCTTCCTGAAGCCAGCGTGTTCTCTTGGTTGGCTGAAGTCAAGTGTTGCCCTGATTCTTTTGGAAATTATCTTGGTGAATATTTTATACAATACTAAAAGCAAGCTCATGGATCTATAATTCTTCAATTCTTTAACGTCCCTCTTCTTATGGATTAGTATAATGTCGGCGTTCTTCCAGATCTCTGGTACACTTGAAGTTGTGAGGCATTGCGTATAAAGGGCCATCAGCTTTTCAAGCGTGATATATATATATATATATATATATATATATGTATATCATGAGAAGCCAACAAACATTCACACCAAAGACAGTATAAGGGCAATTACTGGTGCTTACTAATTGAATTAAAGAAATTATAAATAAATGAAAATGAAAATGGATGAAAAAACTGTCCACAGGTGGTGAACGAACCCACGTCTTCGCATTGCGCGTGCGATGCTCTCACTATTTAGCTACCGCGGAGCCGTTTTCCCATCCACATTCAGGGGTATTCATGTTTTACAACTAGAACTAACCCTGGGAGTGTTAACCCGCACCAACAAACCTTGGGGCGGATGTGGGACATCCTTTCTGCCGCATGCGTCACGAGCACGTGATCTTTTTTGGGCAATGGCAACTGTTAAATAAACCCACATATGCTACCTGAAGGCATCAATGTTGCCGGATTCGAGCCCTCGTTATGTAATGAACGAGAAGAAAGGGAACCGAGGGGCTGGATTTTTATTAATCATATCATAAGAAGGCAACATACGTTGACACCAAGGATAACATATGGGAAAATACTTGTACTTACTAATTGAGTAAAAGAAATGATAAATTAATGGAAATGACAATGGATCAAAAACAACTGTCCGCAGGTGGGGAACGAACCAACTTCTTCGCATTATGCGTGCGATGCTCTCACCATTTATTAATTTATCATTACACAACGAGGGCTTGAATACGGCAACATTGATGCCTTCAGGTAGCATGTGTGGGATTATTGCCCAGTTGCCATCACCCAAATAAGATCACGAGCTCATGACGCCTGCCGCAGACAGGATGTTCCACATCCGCCCCACGGTTTGTGAGTGGTGGCGCTGGCTATAACACTCCCAGGGATTGTTCTAGTTGTAAAACATGAATACCCCAGAAAGTGGATCGGAAAACGGCTCCTTGGTAGCTGAATGGTGAGAGCATCGCATGCGTAATGCGAAGACGTGGGTTCGTTCCCCACCTACGGACAGTTGTTTTTTCATCAATTTTCATTTGCATTAATTTATCATTTCTTTAATTAATTTAGTAAGTACAAGTAATTTCCCCTATGTTGTGCGTGGTGTCAATGTTTGTTGGCTTCTTGTGATATGATTAATAAAAATCGGGCCCCTCGGTTCTCGTTCATTACATAATGAGGGCTCGAATCCGGCAACATTGATGCCTTCAGGTAGCATGTGTGGGTTTATTGCCCAGTTTCCATAACCCAAAAAAGATCACGAGCTCATGACGCCTGCGGCAGAAAGGATGTTCCACATCAGCCCCAAAGTATGTGAGTGGTGGCACTGGCTAACAATCCCAGGGTTAGTCCTTGTTGTAAATCTTCAATATCCCAGAAAGTGGATGGCAAAACGGCTCCGCAATAGCTCAATGCTGAGAGCATCGCACGCGTAATGCGAAGACGTCGGTTCGTTCCCCACCTGCGGACAGTTGTTTTTCATCCATTTTCATTTCCATTAATTTATCATTTCTTTAATTCAATTAGTAAGTACCAGTAATTTCCCCTATGTTGTCCTTGGTGGAAATGTTTGTTGGCTTCTTATGATACGAATAATAAAAATCGGGCCCCTCGGTTCCCTTTCCTCTCGTTCAGTATATATATATATATATATATATATATATATATATATATATATATAGTAAAGGCGTTTATTAGACACCATCCGTTTGGGCGGCCCGTTGTTTGAAGGTCCGAGCTCTCAGCACGAGCGGCGTTTCTCGCAGAAAGCACAGGAGGGATCGACCCACTAGAAAGGGCTGGAGAGCGTGACCCGCTATGGCCGTTCGTATTCTTCGCTAGAATCACCCCCGGGAGCGAAGAGGGAGCCGTCGGGCGACCGGGGGTCACTATGATAGGGTCATAGTAGGGCTTGAGGCGCTCGACGTTGACAGTGTCGCGTCCACGATGGCGCATGTCTGCAGAAGGTTCAACTGGTTCGATCACATAGTTGACGGGAGATGTGCGTTCGAAAATATGGTAGGGGCCTTCATACTTGGGCACTAGTTTGGATGAGAGACCAGGTGTAGCGGAAGGAATCGAGAGCCACACAAGCGCTCCGGGAAGGAAGGTGGGTGCAGATGTGGTGTCACCGCGTCTGCTCTTCTGCCGCTCTTGGTCATTGGATGTAAAGACCCGTGCGAGATCGCGGCACTCATCAGCATGTCTTGCCGTGTCAGAAATGGGCGCACATTCAGATGCATCCGGCCGGTACGGTAGAATTGTGTCGATGGTGTGCGAAGGGTGCCGACCACACAGTAACAAAAAAGGTGAAAAGCCAGTGGTGCTCTGAGTGGAAGTGTTATACGCGTAAGTTACAAATGGCAGAATGACGTGCCAATTAGTGTGGTCGGAGGCGACGCACATAGCAAGCATGTCCCCGAGCGTACGGTTGAAGCGTTCTGTAGGGCCATTGGTTTGGGGTGGTACGCCGCAGTTGTGCGATGAACAACGTGGCACTCCTTGAGAATGGCTTCAACTACTTCGGACAGGAATACACGCCCACGATCACTGAGTAGTTCCTGGGTGGCCCGTGTCGCAGGATAAATCGTCGAAGCAGGAAGGAGGCAACATCGCGCGCTGTAGCTGCCGGTATGGCGGCTGTTTCAGCGTATCGCGTCAGGTGGTCGACTGCCACAATGGCCCACCGATTTCCAGCCGACGTCAGGGGAAGGGGCCCATAAAAATCGATGCCGACGCGTCCAAACGGCCGGGTAGGGCAAGGTAAAGGTTTCAGACCGGCTGGCGAAAGGCGGGGTGAAGATTTCCGGCGCTGGCAATCGGAACAAGAGCGAACAAACTTGTGAACGTAGCTGTACATCCCGCGCCAGTAATACCGCTGTTGAAGGCGCTGGTACGTCTTGAAAACTCTGAAGTGTGCACACTGCGGATCAGCATGGAAAGCTGCGCATACTTTGGAACGCAGACTGCGGGGCACCACTAACAACCACTGGCGCCCGTCGGAGTTATATTTGCGTCGGTGCACCAGGTTGTCGCGAATGGCAAAATGACGTGCTTGGCGACGCAACGTGCGAGTGCTTGGTTGTGCCGACGAACTAGAAAGCAAGACTATAAGGGAGGCAATCCAATGGTCCTTGCGTTGCTCAGAAGCGATAGTGTTAAGGTCGAGCGAAGAAACAATAATCTCGGATAGTGAGGAGCAGGCATTGTCAGGCAAGGGAGAGCGCGAGAGGGCTTCGGCGTCAGAATGGTGGCGTCCGTTGCGGTACAGCACCCGGACATCGTAGTCCTGCAGGCGAAGTGCCCATCGAGCAAGACGGCCCGAGGGGTCCTTCAAGGACGACAGCCAACATAGTGCATGGTGGTCCGTGACTACGTCAAAGGGACGACCATATAAATAAGGCCGGAACTTAGTCAGAGCCCGGATGATGGCCAAGCATTCTTTTTCCGGCACACTGTAATTTGTATCTGCTTTCGTAAGCGTACCACTTTCATAGCGACAACATATTCAGAAAACCCTTGTTTGCGTTGGGAAAGAACACCACCGAGGCCGACGCTGCTGGCATCTGTGTGCACTTCAGTAGAAGCTGTCGCGTCGTACTGGCGCAAAATTGGCGGAGACGTAAGTAGATGCGGGAGCTTCGGGAAAGCTTCATCGCACTGGGACGACCACGAAGTGAGGGGCCCGTTGCGTGACAGCAGTTTCGTCAGGGGTGAGATGATGGCGGCGAAATTGCGAATAAAGCGTCTGAAGTAGGAACACAGACCAATAAAACTACGCAATTATTTGACAGACGTTGGCTTAGGGTATTCGGCGACGGCCCGAAGTTTCACTGGATCTGGGAGTATGCCATCGTTCGATTGTCAGCTAGCGATCAGCAAATCGGCACGTCTTTAGGTTTAGTTGAAGGCCGGCGTTTGTTAAGAACGTCAAAACACACCGTAGGCGTTGAAGGTGGGTTGTAAAGTCCGGCGCAAAAACAACGTCGTCAAGATAGCACAAGCATGTGTGCCACTTCAAACCTCGCAGAACTGTGTCCATCATGTGCTCAAAAATTGCGGGCGCTTTACAAAGTCCAAAAGTCATTACATTAAATTCGTATAAGCCGTCGGGTGTTACAGAAGTTGTCTTTATCCGATCGGAGTCTGCCATGGGTACTTGCCAGTACTCTGAGTGCAGATATAAAGACGAAAATAATTCTGCGTCCTGCAGACTGTCAATGGCGCCATCTATGCGAGGGAGAGGGCACACGTCCGTGTGTGTGATCTTGTTGAGGCGGCGGTAGTGGACACAGAACCGCGCAGAACCATCTTTCTTCGTAACGAGGATGACAGGGGATGCCCATGGACTGTTGCAAGGTCGCATGACCTCGCGGCGAAGCATGTCGTCGACTTGTTCATTGATTACACGACGCTTTGCCGGAGATACACGAAATGGCGGTTGCGAGCCAGTGTCGATGTGGTGCGTAACAGTGGATGTACGGCCTATAGGGAAGTTTGCCCGACATCGAATAAAGAACGAAATTCTTCTAAGAGGCACAAAAGTTGAGATCGCGGGACCGGCGTAAGGTCATACGGCGATAGAAGAACCGAACGCATCCCTGGACGGTCCCTCACATGTAGAAGGAGCAGTGAGCGCAGTGGAACTAGCACAGCAATGGTCATCGGGAAGGTCTATAACTTGCACGTCTTAGATCGATTGTACATGGCCGAGACATTGCCCTCAGAGCAGCATCACAGAGTATGGAAACGGGTTGCAAACGAAAATGCTGCTGCAGCCCTGTCTGATGTCCGCTGTCGCAAGAGGTAGCAGCAGGCCTGTCCGGGTGAGAAAGCGGTCAGATCGAGACATTGGTGCAACAGCGTCAGAAAGGCCGCTGCAGTACATGGGCACGACCGTTGACGTGTTGAGAGGAATGTGGGTGTTGTCTTGAACAAGTAGCTTCCTCAACAGCGAAGTATTGTCGGTGAGCGGCAAATCTAACGGCGGCGAGAGTTCCATCTCCGCCCGTGCGCAATGGATAACGGCATTGTGGCGCGAGAGGAAATCCCAGCCGAGGATAACATCATGAGAACACGAGGTGAGGATAATGAATTTTATGGTGTACAGAAGGTCGTCAATAACAACACGAGCAGTGCAAGCCGCTAAGGCGTGGATATGCTGAGCACTGGCTGTGCGGAGGGACTGTCCAGAAAGGGGCGTCGTGACTTTCCTAAGTAGGCGGCAAAGCTTAGCGTCCATGACACATACGGCGGCTCCAGTGTCCACGAGTGCAGATGCGCGAACACCATCAACAAAGACTTCGATCACATTTGAAGGATTGCGTTGAGGACTTTCACGTTTCGATAGCGCCGTAGCCCTTGCCTCTTGGACTGCGACGATTAGTTTTCCGCGTCCCGAGCTACGGGACGGGGTCGCATCGGCGACACTGATCGACGGCGTGGAGACGATGAACGGCGAGTAGTTGGCGTCGAGCGCAGAGTCGGTGACATATCCGAATGGGTGTCGGAATATGGACGGTTGAACTGGCCTGTCACGGCTGATGCGTCGCTAGGCGGCTGAACGCGATTACGATAACGAGCGATGTGACCGGCATGGCCGCACGCAAAGCATATCGGCCGGTTGTCGGAAGTACGCCACCGGTTCGCTGGGGTAGGTCCCTTCCATGTAAGAGGTCGCGTAGTACAGGGCGGCTATTGGTATGACGGCATGGCGGGCTGCGGTCGGGGCCTAGCCGTGACGTTGGCATAACTGAGAGGCATACGCGGAGAGCGTGGTTGAGTCCTCGCGACGAATTCAGCGTAGTTGAGTGGTGGAGCCGTCGGGACCTGTTGGGGCGCGGCGACATCAGTGTAGCTTAGTGGAGCGGCCGCAGGAAGATGTTGATGCTGGTCTGGCAAGACCTCGGCGATTTCCTGCTCGATAGCGCGACGGAGAGTGGGCATAAAATTCGTTGCGGGCTGTCGCACATGGGGTCGCTGAGCGAAGGTTAGCAAGGAGAGCTGGTGTCCAACTTCATCCCGAACGAAGGCTTTCATTGCTGTAAGCAGTGGGGACTGGTCGGAGATGGTGGTCAAACCAGCAATGTGTTTGTTACGCGATGAAAGGCGACGTGTCAACGAGCGCTGCCCTCATAGCTCCTCGTAGCATTGGGGGAGAGTAACGATGTCTGACATGGACTGAGGATTTTTCGCAAGTAGCATGTGGAACGCATCGACTTCGATCCCTTTCGTGACATTTCGTATTTTGTCGGATTCCGACATCGTCGCGTTGACTCTTTTGCACAAGTCCAGAACATCTTCAATGTAGCGGGTAAATGATTCACCCGGCTGCTGTGCACAGTCGCACAAACGCGATTCTGCTCGCAGCTTTCGCATCGCAGGGCGACCAAACACCGCCACCAAAGAAGTCTTGAACAAGGACCACGTCGGAAAATCGGTCTCATGGTTGCTGTACCAGAGACTGGCTACACCCGCGAGATATAAGATCACATTGCTAAGCTTTGCGGGGTCGTCCCATGTGTTGTGAGCGCTTAATGTTTCAAACGTTGTCAGCCAGTCCTACACATCGGTTTCGTCCGCGCCGCTGAAGATGGCATGTGGCAGGAAGATGGTGGGCTTCGCACCCTGTGGCGAAGCACACCAGAGCACATCACAGACTGAGGAGGTGCTTGGTGGGATGCGTCTTGGGGCATGGTAGAGCGTAGGGTACGGGATCGAAGCTCCAGGATTTACGCTGTAGGCAGAAGCACTCTCCACCACTTGTAAAGGCGTTTTTTAGACACCAGCCGTTTGGGCCATGCGTTATTTGAAGGTCCGAGCTCTCAGCACGAGTGGCGTTCCTCATGGAAAGCGCAGGAGGGATCGACCCACTAGAAAGGGCTGGAGAGCGTGACCCGCTATACCGATCGCATTCTTTGCTACAATACATACTTATACATATATATACTTTACATGTGTACAGTATACACAGCGCTTATATAGCCCTTGTGCACCGCAGCGCCCCTGCCTATGGACGAGAGAGAAAGACAGCACAGCTGCGCCTCTAGCGAGAGCGGCGAGTACTAGCGTGGCTACGACGGCGCGACGAGGAACAAGGCTCGACCCTAAGGAGCTTCGCCCCTAAAAGCCGGCAGATGTTCTGCGAAGCAGTGTGCGGGAGCACTGCTAAGTTCACGAAATCACCCATGAGAACACCAAGACTTAGGCGGCTCTATCATGACCAACATGACACGAATGTCATGAGTCCTCATAAGTCCCTTTCGCTACACCTAAGAGACCGACACTTAAGGGAAATATAAAGGAAGCCGTAAAATATCATCATCATCATTATTATCATCAGCCTATATTTTATGTCCACTGCAGGACGAAGGCCTCTCCCTGCGATCTCCAATTACCCCTGTCTTGCGCTAGCGTATTCCAACTTGCGCCTGCGAATTTCCTAACCTCATCATCCCACCTGACTTTCTGCCGTCCTCGACTGCGCTTCCCTTCTCTTGGTATCCATTCTGTAACCCTAATGGTCCACCGGCAATCCATCCTACGCATTACATGGCCTGCCCAGCTCCAATTCTTCGGCTTAATGTCAACTAGAATATCGTCTACCCCCGTTTGTTCTCTGATCCACACCGCTCTCTTCCTGTCTCTTAACGTTACTCCTAAGATTTTTCGTTCCATCGCTCTTTGTGCGGTCCTTAACTTGTTCTCGAGCTTCTGTGTTAACCTCCAAGTTTCTGCCCCATATGTTAGCACCGGTAGAATGCAATGATTGTACACTTTTCTTTTCAACGACAGTGGTAAGCTCCCAGTCAGGATTTGGCAATGCCTGCCGTATGCACTCCAACCCAATTTTATTCTTCTGTAAATTTCTTTCTCATGATCAGGGTCCCCTGTGAGTAATTGACGCAGCATTAAATCAGTAAGAAGAAAGCTTGGCATGGGACAAGGCAAGATGTATGCACTGCAAGATAAGCATGGTAATATCATCAGCAATTTCGATGACATAGTAAAAGTGGTGGAAGAATTCTACACTGACCTGTACAGTGCCCAAAACTGCCAAGGTACTTTCATTCGAAATAGTGATGAACCGGATACAGAGGCTACTTCTATAACTAGCGATGAAGTTAGAAGGGCCTTGCAAGACATGACCAGGGAAAAAGCTGCTGGAGAAGATGGTATAACTGTAGATTTAATCAAAGATGGAGGAGATATTATGCTTGAAAAGCTTGCGGCCCTTTATACGCAATGCCTCACGACTTCAAGTGTACCAGAGAGCTGGAAGAACGCCAACATTAGACTAATCCATAAGAAGGCAGCCGTTAAAGAATTGAACAATTATAGACCCATTAGCTTGCTTTCAGTATTGTATAAAATATTTACCAAAATAATTTACGATAGAATCAGGGCAATACTTGACTTCAGCCAACCAAGAGAACACGCTGGCTTCAGGAAGGGATATTCTACGATGAATCATATCCATGTCACCAATCAGGTAATCGAGAAATCTGCGGAGTACAAACAACCTCTCTATATGACTTTCATAGATTATGAAAAGGCATTTGATTCAGTAGAGATACCAGCAGTCATAGAGGCATTGTATAATCAAGGAGTACAGGAGGCATACGTGAATATCTTAGCAAACATCTACAAGGACTCAACCGCTACCTTGGTTCTCCACAAGAAAAGTAGAAAGTTACCTATCAAGAAAGGGGTCAGGCAAGGAGACACAATCTCTCCAATGCTATTCACTGCATTCTTAGAAGTATTCAAGCTCTTAGACTGGGAAGGCTTAGGAGTGAGGATCAACGGCAAATATCTCAGCAACTTTCGGTTTGCTGATGACATTGTCCGATTCAGCAACAATGGATACGAATTACAGCAAATGATTGAGGACCCTAATCGAGAAAGTGTAAGAATTGGGTTGAAGATGAATATGCAGAAGACAAGGTATTGTTCAATAGCCTGGCAAGGGAACGAGAATTCAGGATCAGCAGTCAGCCTCTAGAGTTAGTAAAGGAGTACGTTTATCTAGGTGACCACGAGAAAGAGATTTACAGAAGAATAAATTTGGGTTGGAGAGCATACGGCAGGCATTGCGAAATCCTGACTGGGAGCTTACCACTGTAGTTGAAAAGAAAAGTGTACAGTCATTGCATTCCAACGGTGCTAACATATGGGGCAGAAACTTGTAGGTTGACAAAGAAGCTCGAGAACAAGTTAAGAGCGATGGAACGAAAAATCTTAGGACTAACGTTGAGAGAAAGGTAGAGAGCGGTGTAGATCAGAGAACAAACGGGGATAGCCAATATTCTAGTTGACATTAAGCGGTAGAAATGGAGCTGCGCAGGCCATGTAATGCGTAGGATGGACAACCGGTGGACCATTAGGGCTACAGAATGGATACCAAGCGAAGGGAAGAGCAGTCGAGGTCGGCAGAAAACCATATGGGATGATGAAGTTAGGAAATTTGCAAGCGCAACTTGCAATACGCTAGCGCAAGACAGGGGTAATTGGAGATCGCAGGGAGAGGCCTTCGTCCTGCACTGGACATAAAATGTAGGCTGCTGCTGATGATGATGATTAAGAGACCTTAAGGCGAACGCCTTAGTCATTTTCATGACTATGACTTCGACCATAAACCTTTAGAATTTTCATTCACTTAGTACCCACGTCTAAACCCATTTCAGTGCTTTGTGAGTGTTAATTTTTTTCCTGAGTCATTGTCATTTTTGCTGAGTCATGCTCGTGACTATGACTTATACCATTGTACTTTAGTGTTTCCTTCACTTAGTACCCACGTCAGAACCCATTTCAGTGGTTTTTGTGCGTTAATCTGTTTTCACTGAGTCATTGTTATTTTTGCTGAGTCATGCTCATGAATATGCCTTCTACCATTATCCTGTAGTGCTTGCTTCACTTAGTACCCACGTCAGAGCCTATTTTACTGGTTTTTCAGTGTTAATGTTTTTTCGCTGGGTCATTGTCATTTCAGGCTGCTATTTTATGAGCTACATGAGACGCATGTCATAACATTCATGTCATGCCCCATCATTTATGTTTGTCTTGCACTGTTGTCATACTATGCCAAATTTGGTACCTACCAAAGTAACGAAACGACCATGAAAGCACCAAGACGTAGGCAGCTGTTTCATCGCCTACATGACAATGTCATGACTTACCATTTATGTTCGTCATACACTCCTGTCATAGTATCCCAATTTTTGTAAATACCAAGTTAACGATACAACCATGAGAGTACCGAGACGTAGGCGGCTAGATAGATAGATAGATAGATAGATAGATAGATAGATAGATAGATAGATAGATAGATAGATAGATACTGTCAAAGTGGCAAATGTTCGCCAAGAAATGCTTCGCATTTATTAACCCTGCAACGTGATTTATTCACGTGCAAACGTCAATGAAGGTGAGAAACGTCAGACGAACGTCAAGAAGCGGCGAGGCGACCAGCAGCCAAAATCCGGGCAAGTGCAAGATCAGGGCGCGTGGTTAGCACCAACACTCTGGCTTGCTTGCTGACTGCTTCGTCGTCATCTTGTCTTCTTCATTACATTGACCCCCGGGAAATAGCGTAGCCATCCTGGCAACTTAAGGCGTTGACGGTATAGAGGGGTCATAATAAGGCTTGAGGCGACTCACGTGAACGATTTATCGACCACGATGACCCAAGTCTTGGGACGGTGTCAAAGGCTCAACGTCATAATTGACTGGAGATGTCCGAGCGAGGATACGGTACGGCCCATCATATCGGGCCAGTAAATTAGACGAAAGGCCAGGCGCACTCAGAGGAATCCAAAGCCAAACTAGGGCACCGGTCGTGAAAGTAGTGAGAGATCGGTCGGTGTCGTGCCTGAGCTTCTGCATGGTGACCTTGGTCCTCGGTTGTCAATGAATGGGCCAATTGTCGACAATCTTCGGCGTACTTGGCGACATCAGAACTTTCAGTGTACTCAGATGAGTCAGGTGTGTGGGGAAGCATAGTGTCCAGCGTGCATGATGGCTCACGTCCGTACAAGAGTAAGAACGGCGAGAATCTTGTAGTCGCGGGCGTCGTAGTGTTGTACGCATATGTGACGAATGGAAGGACGGTGTCCCAATTGGTCTGGTCTGACGCCGTGTACATCGTCAGCATATCCCCCAGAGTGCGATTAAATCGCTCAGTGAGGCCATTATTTTGCGGATGTTATGCACTTGTCATGCGATGAACGATGTTACACTGAACGAGCAAGGCTTGAATAACACCAGACAGGGAAACACGTCCCCCGTCGCTTAAAAGTTCACGGGGAGCACCGTGGCGCAGTACGAAGTTGCCTAAGATGGAAAACGCAATATCTCTTGCTGTTGCTGTGGGCAAAGCTGCAGTCTCGGCGTAACGCGTGAGGTGGTCCGCGCCTACAATTATTATCCACCTATTCCCAGAGGTGGTCGAGGGAAGTGGGCCGTATAAGTCGATACCGACGCGGTCGAATGGACGGGCCGGGCAAGGGAGAGGCTGAAGTGTACCGGCCGGGCGTTGAGGCGGCGTCTTGCGCCGCTGACAGGCAGTGCAAGCACGTATGTACTTGCACACAAATGCATACATTCCGCGCCAGTAGAATCGCTGCCGCAGGCGATTGTAGGTATTCAGAACGCCGGCGTGAGCGCTTTGTGGGTCAGTGTGGAAAGCAGCGCATATGTCCGTGCGCAAATGGCGGGGTACAACTAGAAGCCACCTCCGGCCATCAGACGCGTAATTCCGGCGATAGAGGAGATCGTCACGAATAGTGAAGTCGGCAGCTTGGCGACGTAGAGTTCTTGAGGCGGGATAAGTGAATGGGTCAGTGAGAAAGTCAAGGAGTTGACAAATCAAGGCATCCTTGCGTTGCTTCGACGACATGTCTGCAAAGACAATAGGCGAAAAGGGAGCCGAAGAGGCTGACGGAGAAGCCGTGTCAGACGCTAGCGGCGAGCTGGACAGTGCATCAGCGTCCGAGTGTTTGCGGCCGGATCGGTACACAGCACGGATGTCGTAATCTTGCAGGCGAAGCGCCCAACGAACAAGGCATCCCGAGGGATCTTTCAGCGACGAGAGCCAGCATAGAGAATGATGGTCCGTGTCGACGTCGAAAGGGCGGCCATAAAGGTACGGACGAAACTTAGCCAAAGCCCAAATTATGGCGAGGCACTCTTTCTCGGTGACAGAATAATTACACTTGGCTTTCTTGAGCGTTCGACTCGCGTAGGCAACGACATATTCTTGGTATCCTGGTGTTTTTTGAGCCAATACCGCACCAAGGCCAACACCGTTGGCGTGAGTATGGATCTTCGTAGGCGCATCAGGGTCAAAGAGACGAAGTATTGGTGGCGACGTTAGTAAGCGCCGTAGCGTTCGAAAAGATCCGTCGCATTCTGTTGACCAAGCAGACAGGCTGTTAGAGGCGGTCAGAAGGTTGGTAGGAGGCGCGATGTTGGTAGCAAAGTCGCGCACAAATCGACGAAAATATGAGCACAGCCCAATGAAACTTCTAGGTGTTTTCAAGGAATTGGGCGTGGGATATTCGGCTACGGCACGGAGCTTCGCGGGGTTCCGGAAGAACGCCCTCCTTGCAGACGACGTGGCCTAGTATCGTCAACTGGCGTGCAGCAAAGTGGCACTTCTTGATGTTAAGTTGAAGGCCAGCAGAGGTGAGGCACGTGAGAATCGCACGAAGACGAACAATCTGAGTTATAAAATCGCGAGAAAGAACGACGATGTCGTCAAGGTAGCAGAGGCACGTATTCCACTTGTAGCCATGAAGGATGTTATCCATCATCCGTTCGAAAGTATCTGGGGCGTTGCGCAATCCAAACGGCATGACGTCAAACTCATACAGTCCGTCAGTAGTAACAAAAGCCGTCTTAGGTCGGTCAGGGTCGGCCGTTGGAACTTGCCAGTACCCCGAGCGCAAATCCAGTGACGAGAAATATTCTGGCCCTTGCAAACAATCGAGATCATCATTGATGCGGGGAAACGGGTATACATCCTTCCGAGTTATCTTATTGAGGCGGCGGTAGTCAACACGGAATCTGATAGATCCATCCTTTTGCGCACAAGTACAACAGGAGAGGACCAGGGGCTCTGGGACGGCTGAATGACACCACACGTAAGCATATCAGCCATTTGTTCATTGATGATACGCCATTCTGCAGCTGAAACTCGGTATGGTCGTTGGCGTCAGGGCGCATGGGAACCGGTGTCAATATGGTGTGTGACGCTTGTTGTACGACTTAAAGATGGTTGAGCGCAATCGAAGGAGGAGCGGAAGTCTCTAAGAAGGGCCAGGAGTTCGCTGCGTTGTGGTGACGATAAATCGTCAGCAATAGAAGGCTGGAAACTGTCTGGACCCGAACGTTTGGGAACAGGTGATGTCATGGGTTTCAGTTGAAGATGGGGTTGGTCCTCTGCAAACTCGAGGGAGCGCAGGAGATTACCACCTTGAATGTGACCCAAGGATTCCCCACTACGTAATGTAACGGAGGATGGGAGCCAGTTGGAAACTAACATAGTAGTAGCCCCCGACTCAACCGTAAGTACAGAAAACGGCAGTTGCAGGCCGCGACGGCGGAGAAGTACCTCCAATGGGGCAAACAGAACAGTTCCGTCAGGGGCGGCCGTACAGGACAGAGGCACAAGGGTCGACGTTTCAGGGGCAATATCTGTGTCCGCAGCAACGACAAGTTTGTGAGCGTCGGGATGATTATCCACCGAAAGAGAGGTTTGCAGTGGCGTAAGGGTCACTTCTGCACGGGAGCAGTATATGACGGCGCGATGACGTGAAAGGAAGTCCCATCCGAGAATAACGTCGTGGGAGCATGACGGCAGCACGAAAAACTCGATGACATAAAGTTCACCTTGAATAGTGACACGTGCGGTGCAAACAGCTGAAGGCGCGATGCACTGTGAGCTGCAAGTGCGGAGCATTAGTTGCGAGAGCGACGTGGTCACGTTTTGGATCTTGCGGCATAGGTCTTCGCAGATAACCAAAACAGCGGCCCCCGTGTCAATAAGCGCTAATGCGGCGGTTCCTTCAACGTCGACGTCGATAATGTTTTGCAGCGAAAGAGATGGAGGCCTTGGGCAGTTCGACGAGCATGCAGCTCTTGCCTCCGGAACTGCAGCGATCAGTTTCCCTCCAGCGTAGGAGGTCGGCGCCGCATGGGTGATAAAGAGCGTCGTCGCGGAGACAGGGACCGGCGGTTAGCACAGGCTGGTTGATCGTCAGGGACGTACCTTGGTGGCGACAGGGCAGACGAAGGAACAGGCCTGCCCATGACGTCAAATGGCGAAGGGACATCGGCGACAGTGGCGGGCGACTTGTCCAGCGACACCACAGGCGAAGCAGATGGGTCTATAGTCTGGCGTTCGCCACGCGTCGGGGCGGCGGAGGAACGGAACCGAAGGTCTCGCGAAGGCGAGCGGCGCAGCATGCGCTGGTCGTCGGCCAGGAATGGGTCGGCATCGCAGGTCGAGCATACGGCGTAGGATGTTGAGGGGGGCGAGCCGCGACGGAAGCGTAGGTAAGTGGCGCAGTGACGGGTGGTTGGTGAGTCACAGGCAGGAGGGCCTCAGCGACCTGGGTCCGAATGACGTGTTGAAGGTCCGCATCCAAAGACTGCGAAGGCTAGTGCGTGAGAGTTAGCAATGAAAGCTGACGCGCTACCTCTTCCGGGATAAATTCCTTGATGGTAGATAGCAGCGCCTGTTGATCGGCAGGGTGGGCAGCTAGCTGCAAACTCGATAGTGTGTCTGGCGTCATGAGGGCTTGGCGGGCGATCGTGCGCTGCCTACGGAACTCGTCAAAGCTTTCACACAAGGAGACGAGTGCCGCGATTGTGGTGGGATTTCTCGCGAGCAGCATCTGAAAATCGTCGTCCTCGATGCCCTTCAGTATGTGCTTGATTTTCTCCCCGTCTGTCATGGTGGGGCTGACGCGGTTGCAGAGATTCAGCACATCCTCGATGTAGCCCGTGTAATTCTCCCCTGGATGTTGCGCGCGTTCACGCAAGCGCTGCTCTGCGCAAAGCTTGCGGGCCGTATGCCGACCAAAGACATCCGAAATGGAAGTCTTAAAAACGGACCAAGTGGGTATGTCGGTCTCGTGGTTGCGATACCACAGTTGCGCGATGTCCGCGAGATAAAACATGACGTGAGTCAACTTCGTTGAATCGTCCCATTTGTTATTGGCACTGACCCGTTCGTATGTCGACAACCAGTCTTCAACATAGGAGTCACCTGAGCCGTTGAAGATGGGCGGATCACGGTCACGGTACACGGCGCTGCAGGAGGCAGGCGCTGCCGAAGGGTCAGTCTGAGTCGAGGTGTCGTTGACCATCATGGGTGCAGGAACCGAAGGGAGCGTCCGGGAGCGAAGTTACAGGTTGGTGCGGGGGACCTACGCAGCCTCAACCAAATGCAACGTGATTTATTCACGTGTAAACGTCAATGAAGGCGAGAAACGTCAGGCGAACGTCAAGAAGCGGCGAGGCGACCAGCAGCCAAAATCCGGGCAAGCGCAAGCTCGGGGCGCGTGGTTAGCACCAACACTGTGTCTTGCTTGCTGACTGCTTCGTCGTCGTCTTGTCTTCTTCATTACAACCTTTTCACTTTTTAAAAAACCTTTTATCTGTCGGACGCTCCACCGTGGCGCAGTATGCCCGGTCTCGGAGTTGGCTTGTCCTGATCTCGCGCCCACGGGACTGTATCTTCCTCAGCAGTTAGGGAGGACAGCCCCTAAGGGAAAGGCTGCATGGGCTCGCTTCGAAAGTTTCCTAGGCAGAGCGGACTAGTAAAAAGAAAGCAAGAAATCTCCGACCATCCCTAAATGTATGCAAATCGACGAACGGGTGCAGCTGAAGTAGTGAACGTAAGCAAATATGCAATGTGTTGCGTGTGACGTCAAACTTGCACAATACTGACGGACTGTTCTTGTAGCAGGTGTAGTGTGCAAAAAAAAGAAAGAAACGAAAGCAGAAAAAAAAAAGCCGGCAGATCCCACGCCCTGTGGGAATCGATGTTATTATGCGAAGCAGTGTGCGGGGAGCCTACCAAGTTAACGAAACGACCATGAGAGCACCAAGACGTAGACGGCTCTTTCATGAACTACATGACACGCATGTCATAACATTCATGTCATGAGTTCTCAGGAGTCCCTTTAGCCACACCTAACAGACCTTAGGGTGAAAGCCTTAATGATACTTGTGACTATGAGTTCTACCACCATCACTTAGTGTTTCCTTCCCTTAGTACCCATGGCCGAACCCATTTCAGTAGTTTTTGAGTGCTATAGTTATTTCGCTGATCCATTGTCATTTTTTCTGAGTCATGCTCATGACTATGACTTGTACCACCATTCTTTAGTGTTTCCTTCACTTAGTACCCACGTCAGAACTCATTTCAGTGGCTTTTGAGTGTTAATCTTTTTTCGCTGAGTCATTGTCATTTTTGCTCAGTCATGGACATGACCATGATTTCTACCATCATTATTGTGTGTTTTCTTCACCTAGTGTACACGTCCGAACCTATTCCAGTGATTTTTGAGTGTTTCTTTTTTCTCTGAGTCATTGCCATTTTTACTGAGTCATGCTCATGACTGTAACTTGTACCAGCATTCTGTAGTGTTTCCTTAGCTTAGTACCCACGTTCGAACCCACTTCAGTGGTTTTTGAGTGTGAATCTTTTTCGCTAGGTCATTGTCATGACCCGCATGACGGGCAAGTCAGGACATTTATGTCATGACCTATCACTTAAGTTCGTCATACACTCCTGTCATACTATATCAATTTTGGCACCTACCAACTTAACGAAACGACCATGAGAGCACCAAGACGTAGGCGGCTGTGTCATGACCTACATGACACGCATGTCATGACATTGATGTCATGACATATTATTTATGTTCGTCATATACTGTTGTCATGGTATGCCAATTTTCGAACATACCAAGGTAACGAAACGACCATGAGAGCACAAAGTCGTAGTCGGCTAGATAGATAGATAGATAGATAGATAGATAGACACTGCCAAAATAGCAAATGTTCGCCAAGAAATGCTTCGCATTTAATAAGCCTATGCCTTTCGCGCGAGTGAAGCTCGTTGTACAGAAATTAACATGATGCGAAGTACCCAGGCGATTTAAACATTCCCATACCAGCAGCCCCAATATCGCTGCGGTAAGACTTGGAGAAATATATGCATGATTTTATATGCAAATATACCTATCCCAATAAATTATGAAGCCGTGCATAATATTTGTCTGAAAAAAGCTTTTAGCATTCATCCAGTGTCCAAATCGTAGCTACAAATTTAAATCTGCTCAGTCCTTCTGCATGCACGCGTCCTTTGTCGTAGAGAAATTGCGAGCACTTGGAGTATATGAGAGAAACGAGTAGTGGCTTCCTTTCTTCCCAAGTAGCAGGCTTGAATACAAGGTTTATTCTGGTCAATTACTCACAGGCGACACGGACCACGCGACAGAAATTTGCAGATGAGTAAAAATGGATTGGAGTGCATGCGATAACCAAATACGGACTGGGTGCTTACCATTGTCGTTCAATAGAAAAATGTAAATTCATTGTTAAGCAACGAAACATTTAAGGTGTAATGTTAAAATACGGGAAGAGAGCGGTGTGTATCAGAGAGCAAACGGGGATAGCCGATAATCTAGTAGACATAAAAAGAAATAAAGGGAGCTAGGCAAGCAATATAATGCATATGTTAGATAACCGGCTGACCATTAGAGAGAGAGTGAGAGAAAGAAGTTATGAGAGAAAGGAAGGGAGGTTATCTATGGAGTTCTCGATAAGCTACCCTGCACTGGGGCAGGCGAAAAGGGGATTGAAAGAGGAGGTCTTACAGCAAGGGTGCCAAAGGGAAGGGAAACGCAGTGAAGTATGGCAGGAAATTAGGTCTGGTGACATAATGAGCAGATTTTAAGGCGCAAGTTGGGGCGCTATAACGTAAAATGATTCCAAACTATTTTGATTCCAAACTCCTGACGTCAAATTTACGTAATCACCGACGCAAGCATCGGGCGGTGACCCGCAGCGTTGTCTGAACAACCCAATCAAACACTCTCCTCGTTTATAGGAGGTCACCTTTGTTCGCTTTCAAAACCAGTAACATTGTCTACACTCACCGGTTTTTCTTATCTAATTGGCTGACAAGAGGTTAAGAGCACGCTCTAGAGGAGAGGGTTTCGATGGGGCCGAGACAACGCAGTGAAAATAGATAACCGCATGAAGAGGGTGGTGCCGGCTTCTCCGATTGACCCGCTTCGCCTTACTTAGCTTGCGTTGGCTGATCGAAAATCGCGGTGGCTTGCAACGGAAGGATAAGAATGACGCTAAAACGGATCCTCAGCAAGGAAGAGTTGGCAGAGCGATGTCGTATGCATGCCGAAAGGGCTCGATAACGTTTTACAGCCCAGCAAAAAGGTTTATCACGCGCGAATAAATACATGCTCACCGGCAGGTGCGAGTAGCGAGGGCCTGAGCGATCGGCGGGCAGCCATCTTCTATTCTTTTCGGAACGGGGCAGTCTGTGGCTGTTCAGAAATATTTTCAGTTTTGTTCGGCATATTAATGCATTTTTTTCGCGTACACGTCACTTTGACGTGGTGAGTTTTCGCGGTTTTGTGAGGTCGCGTGACAGACAGGCGAAGTGGTCGTAGCCAGAAAAAATCGGACCAATAGCAGAGGGTTAATGGTGAAAAAGCGTCGAATCAGGAATGATTATATTTCTTTTGTGCGGTTTAATCATGCATAATCAGTGTGTACACGTTATATCAGATGGAGGGCTATCGCGGTTTTCGTGACGTCGCGTGACAGACAGGCAAAGTTAGGAGTGGCCCGAAAATGTTTTGACCAATCGTGGAGGCTGATTGCAGAAATTGGAATCAAAACAGTTTGGAATCATTTTACGTTATAGCGCCCTTGGAATCAGCTAACGCAAGACAGGTGATTGGAGACCTTTAGGACAAGCCTTCATACTCAAGTGAACACAAACATATGCTGCTGCTGATGATGATCATGATGACCAAGTTTAAAAAATTCTACTAACCAGAGCTACGATATCGCAGTTAATATTGATATTCGTTAGAATAAAGCGTTGCTGGTTATGCAGTGTAATTTCTTCAGCAAGTATGGAGGGAAGCTGGCTGTAGCTCGCGGATAAGCACTTTATTTACTTGCATGAATGCCAATAATTCGTCTCTTTTCCTTATTTTTTTTTCTCACGAAGAAAGTAGTGAAGATGTACAATTACGACCCAGACGTGGCACTTGATTCAGTCAAAGTAAGTGACTTTTTCTCAATTTCATGACCGGGCTTTCAATTTTACATTGTTTACTTTTATGAATAATTCGGCGGACGTTTTCCGGCCTCAATTCCTTCCTCGAAATCATTGAAATTGTTTGTGCCCTTTAATGAGCAGATTTATAAGTGCACAGAGACAAAACCTACGTGGGAAAAGAGAGAGAGAGAGAGAGAAATAGAGGAGAGGAAAGGCAGGGAGGTTAACCAGACGCACGTCCGGTTTGCTACCCTGCACTGGGGGAAGGGGGTATAGGGATGAAAAGACAGAGAAAGGAAATAGAGAGAGCCCAGTTTCGCGCACATTTGAAACTTCGCACGAAGTCTACAGACGGTCACGAAGACCTGTCGATTTGAGGTAATACAACAAGGCTTTCGTTGCTTTTTGTGCCATTTACGCATACGGTCATGGTCCAAGGATCTTCAGTTCTGAAAAAAGTCTAGAGTCCAACCGGTTCAATAATGTCCGGAGAGCTTCACGCTCGACGTCGAACTGGGGAGAAAGGCATAAGGCGTGTTTAATTGTTTCTCTGGTTCCACAAGAATCACACATGGGAATACGTGGGAAAGAGCGCACAATCCAGCAGCGAGCTGGAATTACAAAAACAAAGCAAAAAGAATACTCGGGAGCAATCTTGAATCTAATTAGCATGAACTATAGTGGTCATTCAGAAATTTCACAAATATTGCGTTGATAAGTACACTCTAAAAAAAGGAGGGTATACCGTTTGAAGTGAACCTTGTCTGCAAACAATATTCGTCATCGGTCTGAATGCTTTTCTGTTCCTGAAAACTCAGCGCTCGCCACTTTCCTGTCAAGAATGCTGTGACACCTTGATACCACGCATGGCAATCGCGACTTGTAAGCATAGGGCGTGCAGTGTTAAAGAAAAGACACGCACGACAGATGACGGTCGCTTGTTGGGGACAAGACAAGCCACAGAACGCGCAATATATTTAGCGTGTAGCCATATAGCATAATAAAGTAAACAAAGTGGACGCCCCCGTAGTCCCCTCGGCCCACTTTGGTTCGTCCGTGCACCTAGCGGACTCCCTTAAACCGACCAGCTTCCGAGATGGCTACCGCACGCCATTTCATTGTCATTTTTTAGAAACGGTAAATGTGAAGACGTTTCTTGTAAAATTTTTAGGAAGCAGGTTGACCTAAAGAGCCTGAATGAGTTGTGAGACGTTGATGGAAATGAAATGTCCATGATTTAGACTGATACAATCCATCATGATGTTCGAGGTTTAAGTAGGAATAATAATTTTAAATTGGCAAAGAAAGTCTCAAAAAAACAGTAAGGGGCGCAGCTTGGCGGTGAAGTCTTAGCACTTCGGTTGTAGTATATGAGATTACTGTGCGTAAGTCGGCTGTTATTAAGTACAACATACTTATTGCTTTATATTGGATTGCGTATATTATTAGGCCTTATGCGCTATATTGGAAGTCTATTAAGAAGTAAAATAGGGCACGCTAACGAGCGACGCTGCTTCGTGGTAACGACTAACGAGTAGAGCGGCACAGTGCGCAGGGCGGTTCAATGCATCGCGGCACACATTAGGGCTGTTGTGCGCGTGCGAGTACCCCGAGTTCTGTGGTCTCTGTGAGATACAAACTAGTATCGACAAATTGTGCCGTGAATGGGAGCCAGCACTGCAAGAATAGCGCTAATGGCACATCCTACCACTTAGCTTGGCTTTGCTAGGAGAGCCTGACACATCCAAGCAGCAAAACAACGGTCTTTGAGATGATTTTCCGTTACTTGGAGGGCGCCGTCGTAGGGGCGTAGATTCAGACACCACCCGTGGCAGAAATATTTCAACGTTTCACAAAACATGAATTGCAGGAACACCGGCTTGGTAAGTAAACTATTACTTTCATACAGCTAACTTGTCGTCGCCTTCCCGCAATCTGGTATGCATGGTAGCGAAGCTGCCATAGACTCCCAGACGTCCTGCAATGGTGGCTCTGCATTTCGCGGGGCCAACTTTTCGGTGGGAAAAAAAGTCAACCTTTGCCATACGAGGCTCGTCGCGCCAAGTAGCCTAGTGCGTTAGCTCACCTCACATCGCTATGAGATCGCATATACAGAGCGCACAACAATACCATATCCAGTGGACATCAGGGTTTAGTTCGCGCGAGTGCCATCACGTGGCGTATTGACCTTAAACTTTTCTAACTTCTCGTGATGAAGTAATGATGACGTCAACAAAACAAAATTCCCTGCGCACTGAACTTCACCGCAAAGCTTGTCCCTGCCGGTGTTAGCAGTGTTCCTGATAAAAAGTAGCCGCTCGTCTGCTGGAAGTGGCTTGTCATCCTAAGAGCGTTTAGTCGCGAAGAGGCAAACCCAGCGATGATTGATACCGTGTGTTTTTGAGAGGCTTCCCAAAAGGCAACCACGCTTTTTTTTCTTTTTCTTTTAATGCTACGGAGTCAATGGGCTAGGATAATTGTCGGCAGCACTCCGTGGTATCTTTTCTTCAGTCGGAACACACAGCTTAGCGTCCGAATGTAGCATAGTGCCTACGGTAGGCGCCGTCGTGTACGGCTTTTGATTTTGAAGTATGGGTTTCGTTAGAAACCGATAGAAAAAAAAGAAACAAATGTTAGTGGCCCCCCGCACCGTGCCGAATATTGATGGATGGCTGAAGGGGTGAAGTTAAAATAGAATTTAGGCAAAGGCATGCGCAAGGGGCACTAAAGACTCAGAACGAAGAGCGAGTATAATATTAAAGGACATTAAAGGAAAATAGAATGGGAAAAGAAAATGAACGCTACTGTATAAAAATGTAAGCTACATAGTAAAATTAATTTCTGGTTAAAAAATGAAATGAGCGTAATGCAAAGGAAGAAATACGAAAAAAAAATGTTTTTCAAGTAGGTGATCTCTTTTCGTGAGAGGAACACAGATAGCTTCCTGACACACGTTTCCCTCTCACCCAGAAAATAGTGTAGGTCTCGAAAAATATCCCGCGTGTGTTGGTCTTGGTGTCGAAACGAAATGCGCCACCAACTGAATACGGGCCCGCGTTCACACGAGCTGCCGTGCAAAGGCGGAATGCTGCTTGGGGATGACTTGAGCGAGCTGGTCGTTTAAGCACCGGCTTGTTTGCCCTTATTACGACCGACCGCTTGACAGCGGTACTTGGTACACCACTTCCCCACGGCGCAGAACAAAAACCGTAACGTGTTTGATGTCTCATAGTCCAGGCCCGCCTGACTCGGCATTCACCTTCCATTACACATGCTACACAGGCGACCTGAAGTTAAAAAGACCACGCGCACTTCAACTTACCCCGTCATACGTTTCAAGCAATTCGACAGCTTGTAAACGTAGAGTATGTCGGGAATGTTGAAGTTGTCTTTTTTTTCTCGGCACTACGCTCTCCAATTCGCGGTTACATGAAGAGTAGTAGCTTCTTGGTGATACTGCGCAGGTGGTGGCCCTAGAACGGCTGCAAACATGCGCCCCTGACACCACTTCACCCAGGAATGCACCAACGCCATGGTCAGCGGCAGCCTGGTCATTAATTGTCGGCCGGTTGACTATTTGGGATCCCTTTCAATATTCGATTAAACTGTTCGCTGACCTTTGCGTCTTATATCATCTAATCAATAAACCAAGCGGCGTTTTGACTTTACAAAGCGGCATACATAAGCTCTCGTCTTTGTGGGACATATGGTTGATAAGCCTTAACATTTCAATGTGTAAAACAAAGAGTATCGCGCATTCGGTATCAAATTCAGGCTCCCACTTACATCCTCAACGGCAAATCTCTAGGAACTTCGGCAAATCTCTAGGAACTTCTTACTCCTATAGATATATCGGGATGTATATATCTATATTCTAGATATATACAGCACGCACAACGTTTTTTGGAATATGAATGTTGAGTTCTTAATTAGCAATGCCAACCGCATACATGGTATTTTGCTGTCACGTATAGATAGTGCGTCTTCTATAAAATCAACGCTTGGTCTACCTTGTCTCGAATCACGGCGTATGTCATCTGGCTTGAGTTTGTTCATCATGATTTATTTTATTGCTCCCGCTCCTTAAAGGACAGTTTCTCCTACCTCCCACCTACGTTTCATCTCGCAACGGCCACGAATTCAAAGTGGTACATGACGTACTAATAATTTTTTACCTCGTACAAACAAAGATTGTAATCATCTCCTTCCATCTTCAAAAAGCCGCGTTTGAAGCTCTTCTGTTTACGAAAAAAAAGACTGCCCACATTTTTTATGTAAAACATTCGGGCTTTGACACTATACTAACATAATTAATTTATTATTACCAACTTGAACGAGATCCCTGTGCCCACTTCTTGGGCATACCTTATACGTTATGCGCAAAATTTAGTCGCGAGGTTTCTTAGATACGGCTGCCGCTGCTTCGTTTCTATTCAGTTTTTTTCTTAGGGGGGAGGTTGTTTTATACAGCTAGAAGCAAGAAATGCATGGAGTACATTGGCAAGTGATGCTGTGCGCCAGACTACCCCCTTGAGCACATGTTGCCTTGCTCTATCGTTCTCCTGGAATAAGCAGCGAAAAAAAAAGCATTCATCCAGCAGTCTGAGTTGTTCTACAGGCACATTTGTAATCCTTTACATTTCAGCTATAATATATAATAAAATCAGCACAAATGCTACTGCTCGTTCAGCCGCAGCAGCTTCTGCAAAATATATAAATAAATTGATAAAAAGAAAAAAAATGTATGCGTGTCGTTATTCACTCCTGACAGCAGAGTATGAAAAGACGCAGTATGTGAGCCGGCGATGTGACGTCAAAACACCAAGAATGCGTTTCGCTCTCGCAGCTTTTCCCTCCATCCGATCGCTTTGAAGTACCCAAGGTATGCACTGTCTATTATGCGCGCAGCCGAGCCTGCGCTGCTACTGAGAACCGGATGTGTGCACAAACAAGCGTGCATACATTGTCAAACTTGTCGCTCCCTACGCGTACCTCGCCCGATTCCAAAACAACTTGGTGACTCTCAGTCTCATGACATAGTTCGGCACTTTGAGTCCGTCGAAAAGAACGACGATCGTGGTGGTGTCCTTGATGCGTTTCACTTCGAGGGCCTTTGGGTTCCTCGGCTGGACGATCATGTCGCGCAGCTGGTTGTGGTCGAAGTCGAGGTCGACTCCCCGCACGATCCCCTTGCACGTGTTATCCGGCGCTGCCTGGGAACCGAAGAAATAAAATATTAGTTGAGTTTGAGCTTCGGTGCTGGAACAATGTCTCCGACGATTTCCTTACCGGCCATGGTGCCATTATAGACATCAGACGACGTCTCCTGGACGCGACAACTTATTACTCTGTGCAAGGCATTGCTGAGCCGGAAACCATAGATTTAGCGCGCTCTTGCACTATGGTTTCCAATAGACCCTTCGCGGCTTTGTTACGAGAATTTCCCGAAATCACTGCACCGCCCTGCTTGAAAAAAAAAATCACATCATCTCACCCTACGGGCAACCATGGTGGGATGCGAAAGCATCGCGGGGGGTGCGCATCGAGTTTCCGTTTCGTTTCATTTGGCAACACAACCCAATGAAAGTAGAGTGAGAGATTGTATTCAAAAGAGAGGAGACGTTTGTACGGGGTTGTTTTCGTTTGATGTGCACGTCGATCGCCGCGTCGTCGGGAACGTTCCTGGGTAGGCATTGCACGAGTTCCTGCACTTCGATCGGAACGTTCACGACTTGCCCCGACGCTGACGTTCGCTCTGGACGCTCCCGACCTTGCTCAGGTTGTTGTCGAACCAAAGCCGGTCGCACACGTTGCAGCTGTGCCCGAAGCTCCGAACGCAACAACCCCGGCTTCCCGAGCCTTCCTCTGCTCCGCGGCGGTGGCGCTACCGCTGCAACTAGCGCCGACGTTGACGTTGTTCATGGCGTTTCGCACATCGTTGCACAGAGAGAATGACGGAAGCACAGCGAACGCGCGCTTTATACGGCGCCGCGACACTTGCGCCGCCTACCGGCGTACCCCTAGAGAGAGAGTGAGAGAGTGAGAGAGAGAGTTATATGCAATGATTTGCTGCGCCGCACCTGTAGCGGAGAGGGGGAGAGGTGAGGAGGAGAGTAAGTGGTTCGTGAGGAAAGGGAAAGGAGCGCACACCTGCGTAGGAGAGGAGAATGAGGGAGAGTTGCGCATGCGCAGTATGGGTGCAGCCGCCGCAGCACGGACACTGCCCCGAGCATAAGATGCTCTCGCATATAAACACAGTCTGCCACGACGTACAGCACCACGTCAAAGTTCCGGGCCTCCTGCATTCTTCCGGCCACTCCCACCTGCTCCGGACAAGCTTAAAGTGCACGTGCATAGTTTGAGCCCATGTTGGAATTATGCATTATTCGGCCATCCGCCAGTAACCAGACCGCTCCACTCTACATGGTGCCTAAGAAATCGGGTGACTGAATGCCGTGTAGTGATTACAGCTTTCTCAATACTAAGACTATTCCTCATCGGTACCATTTGCTCAGCTTACAATATTTCACCGTCGCTCTGCACGGCACCAACATCGTTTCAAGGATTGACCTTGTCCGTGCGGACCACCAAATTGCTGTGGCTGAGCAAGATATGTTTAAGACGGTCATTGCAACGCCATTCAGACTCTTCGAGTTTCTGCGAATGCCGCTTGGTCTCGGGAACCCGCCCAGTCATTCCAACGTTTTATTGACACGGTAACGCGTGGGCTACCCTTCGTCTTCGCCTACGTCGACGACTTCTTGGTAGCGAGAAAATCTGTCGAAGAGCATTTACAACATCTACGGCTATTGTTCCAACGGCTATCTGAACACGGCTTCGTCATCAGCGTCTCCAACAGCGAGACGTCAAAAATGCGGCCAGCTTGACACTAGCGGTGCCAAGTCTGAAGAAACAGTGCAGCTGGGCGACGGTCCTTAGTAACTAATTGAGGTAGGCTTAACGTGGCTTAATTTGTATTTTTCTAGACAAGGTTGGACTATCAGGGCAAGGCTAGGCCATAGTGGCAAGGCTGGGCGTTGACTCTTTGCTTGATTCTCGCGTGCTCGGTATTCCGGATCGGCTCGGCGACGTCGCATATCGGCGGCTTTCTTGGTGAGGTAGGCTGGATCGGCACGAAGACGGCGATTCCTTTCCTGCGTGGCTTGAAGGCGCTACTCTGGTCGGGAAGCTTCTTCTTCCGGCGTCGAAGTGCGATTAGGTCGAGCGATATCTCGGTAGAGCGGACAAATGCCCGTGCGCCGCCGCGCCCATGTTTTCATTAGCGCGGTCACATGGCATTGCTGAACACGTGCTCGGCGCAGCTCTGACGTCAATGTCAAGGATCCTCTCTCGCAAAAATAGCACGCGGCGCGCGCTAAGCTCCCGAGTGACGTGGATTTTTCTAGCTCAACCAGTTCTAGAGTTGCACACCGGAATTTTCCCAAGCTTCAACAGTTCCGCTGTTAAAATGGAAGCAGTAAAGAGCTTCCCCAAGCCCACAACGATCATAAATCTGCGACAGTTCCTAGGCATGGTTAATTCTTACCGCCGATTTATCAGAAATCGTGCTGCCATAGTAGCTCATTGGGACGACTCGCCAAGAATTGGGACGACTCGCCAGGAAGCTCTCGATCTCCACCGGACGCTCACAAGGTCGTGGACGCGGCGCATTCGGAGAGAACCCACGGAGACCCACGCGTCGATAAGGACACGTCCTGTAGCTATATCCGGCTTCGCCGCAATGAAAACAGAGCGGACTGTGGTTAAGAGCGCGCCATACATCACTCTTTCTTGGCCTGGACTCATTGATAAACGGTGTATTACGACGGCTGAACCCGACTTCGGTCTGTTCCGTGGTGCGCACGACGTTTGATGTATTATACAGCGACGGACGTCGTACCGCTTCCCCATAAGTCACCCGAACTTGCTCCTGCAGCTGTGGTGCCCCGAAGCGTTCAGGAACTTGGATGGCTTGCCTGATATCGTCTCGCACCATCTCCGCCACAGAAAGTCGCGCGACCAAGGGCTCGACCGCCTGCATTTTTTGGAGCTCTTCTCTTATGACAGCTCTTATTAATTATCTCAGGGCACTGACGTCGCTTCCCAGGGTCACGTTAAGGACGCCACTCGAAATTGCAGTAGTGTTTCGATTGTTCTGCCTGGCGCACTGTTGTAGTGCCTTTTCCATTGCAGTGGCTTCAGTGAGAAAGGCCGCAAGCTGCACGTATGCTGCACGTAGTCGGTGGGTTGCGGATAAGGCCGGCAAAGATTTCCTGCTTTACGCCTCGCATTAGGTGTCGAACTTTTTTGACTTCGGGCATTGAAGCGTCTGCACATCTGAAGAGCCGAGCCAAATCTTCAATATACGTCGTGACGCTCTCATTAGGGGCTTGAATTTTTGCCTGCATCACCAACTCTGCTCTCTTCATTCTGTCGGCGCTGGTGTGGGCGGCAACTAACTGCCGACGAAATTCGTCCCACGATGTCAGTGTCACCTCGTGGTTTTCGAACCACGTCCTTGCGGAATCCCCGAGAGCGAAGTACACATTACGCATCTTGCGCTCTTGGGACCAATCGTTGAATTCGGCAACCCTTTCGAAGTGGTCAAGCCAATCTTCGACGTCTTCAACAGCACCTCCGTGGAACACATTGGGTGTTCGCGGCTGATGCAAAAGGATCTGAGTCGTCGCGGCAAGCGCAGCAGTAGACCGTTGGTGCCGCGTCCTGGTAGGATCAGGTAGCAGACCGTGCTGTGGCTGGAGCCCTTGAAGACGACGGCTGGTACGGATGTGTTCCGGGGTGAGCTCTGTCTGACTACACAGTGGCGACGTGTCCGAAGTAGGCTGGATCTCGGGCGATCGTATCATTTACCCAGCACCTACACCAGTAAATGTCACGAAGTTAGCAATCGAGGCCTTGGCAAAACGGTGTTCTTTTTAATCTAGGATGACACTCGTTGAGCGCGCGTTCCAGTACACACTTCGTTCTCGTCGCAGCGGCCGCAGCTGCCAGCCTATCTCGCATCAATACGACCAAGCCGTCGCTGCGTTAACGCAGCATTTTCCCCCGACAAGTAATGTCGTCGTGGAACGCCATTGCTTCCGTCCACCGCACCCAGCAACCAGGCGAGTTCATACAAGAGTACGTCGGCGCTTTACGAGAGCTTGCTGCGTCATTTTCTTTCGTCGCCCTTGACGACTCCCTCTGCAACCAGTTCTTAGAAGGCATCACGTCACAAAACGTTCGTGAACGGCTGCTTCTAGAAGGTTCATCGTTTCCCGTTTTGCGCACCGTGCTTCTGGTACAGCAGCTGGAGCAGGCCGCTCAGCAAGTTCGCGAGCTTGCTCCCGGGCACGTTCAGCAGGTAACTTTACGAGGCGTTCGGCGTTCAGGGGATACAACGTGGCTGCGCTCGTCTCCCCGTCTGTCTGCTTCCCCTGGGCGCTCCCGCGATTCGAACAAGGCGCCACCGCACTGTTTTTGTTGCGGTTCCCGCCAACACCGTGCCTCGTCATCCTCCTGTCCAGCGCAAGGTCAGCGATGTTTTCACTTTTCACTGCGGTCGCCTTGGACACTTCCGCTCAGTCTGTAACAAGCGACAGCGTCAGTACACCGTTTCCGTCCCTGAAGTCGACTGCCAGAACTCGTCCGATGATGCTGAAAGGTTAAGCGTTCTTACTGTGGTCGGTCCTGCTCCAGCCGGCATTTTCGTTGACGTTCTCGTCGCCGGAACGTCTTTGAATTTTCTTCTCGACTCTGGATCGTCTGTTTCTATCCTGGAAGAGAATCTTTTCCAGCGCTATTTTGTTGACGAGTCACTTCTTTCTTTCTGCTCCGCGAGTGAAGCTTCTCGATTATTCAAAGCGCTCCATTCCCGTACATGGTTGCTTGTTCACGGAAGCCACGTTCAAGGGACGCAAGGCGTACTTCCTGTTCTACGTTGTGCCGAATGGCACATTCATTCTCGGAATTGATGCAATCAAGGCTTTGGACCTGCACACTGAAGGGTCGTCTCTGCATTGCTTCGAGACATCGACCATGCCAGCGACAGTCGAGGTGGCCCAGCTCTCAGGCCAGCGCCAAGTTTCACCTCCCAACCCTCTTCCGAAGACCTTATCTAGTGAGTTCGGCTCCCTCTTCGCACCAGGTCTTGGTCTAGCCAAGGGTTTCGTCCATCGGATCAAGATCCGACTCACTGTGCCTCTTGTGGCACCGAAATTTCGGCGCTGCCCTTTGACACTCCGACCTCAAGTTTCGGGAGAGCTGCGTCGGTTGGAAGAACTGAATGTCATCGAGCGCGTTAATGCCTCGGAATGGGTGTCCCCCATCGTCGTGGTAAAGAAGAAGGACGGCGGCATTCGACTCTGTGTTGACCTCAGGGGACCTAACAAAGCAGTCATCACCGACAGCTTTCCGCTTCCTCACACTAAAGAGCTCCTGAACAGCCTCATCGGTGCCACTACCTTCTCCAAGCTGGATGTTGCATCCGCCTACCACCAGGTTCTGCTACATCTCGAGAGCCGAGACTTGACTGCATTCGTGACTCACGACAGACTGTCCCTTCTTAAGCGGGTATGCTTTGGTCTGGCGTCTGGCACCGCAGCCTTTCAGCAGTTGATGTCACAGATTCTCAAAGGGTGCTCCGGCGTTCTATTCTACATTGACGATATCATTGTATTGGGCAAGACTGAACAAGAGCACCTAACGAACTTTGCCGCTGTTCTCCGCCGCATCAAGGCAGTTGGACTCAAGTTCAATCACAAGTGCAACTTTCGCGTTGAAGAATTGTCTTTATTGGGTCACCGTGTCACTGCCCACCGCATCTCACCACTGCCAAAAAAGTGGATTCTATCTTGAACACTCCCGCCCCACTGATGCCGCTGGTTTGCGATCATTTCTCGTCCTAGTCGAGTACTACGCGAAGTTTGTTCCCTGCCTTGCTGGAGTCGTGGATCCCATGCGTGCACTGCTCCGCAAGAATCAACCCTTCATCTATAGTGATGCCGTCGACATTCGTTTTCGGAAGGTCAAATTCCTGTTGTCATCCAGCAAAGTACTTCAGATGTTTGATCCCACTCTTCCGGTGGTTGTCTCCATGGATGCTCCTGACTGCGGCCTTGGCGCTGTTCTCCAACAAATGGATGGGTGCCAGCTACGCAGTCGCCTTCGCATCTCGCACACTCTCCCCAACAGAGAGGAAGTATGAACGAGAGGAAGTTGGTGAACGAGAAGCATTCGTGTGTGTCTGGGCCTGCGAGCGTTGGCACACATACCTCTGGGGACGACGCTTCACACTTCGTACGGACCGCCAAGCCTTGGTCTTCCTTCTGTCGTCTCAAACCTCAGGAAGACTCCCTTCGCATCGCACGCTGGCCAGAGCGTCTTCTGCGCTACAATTATACGGCGGAATACCGCAAGGGGTCAGATAATCAAGTTGCGGATGCACTGTCCCGCCTTACAGTGTCTGTTACGCAAGAAGAATCTTCGTTCAACGAAGATGTCGTGTTTCTCATTGATCCACTTTGCCTCACAAAAGAACCGTTCCAGCAGTTCCTGCGTGAAGATGCAACCTTGGAGCAAGTCAAGGCTTACGTCGCATCAGCTTGGCCCCCCCACATGTCCATCCCGGATGAACTTCAGTCATTCTTCATTGTGCGCGAAGAACTGTCTGTGGTCGAAGACCTGCTTTTGCGTGGGGAACGGCTTGTAGTTCCTCCTTCCCTTACCCCACAGGTCATTTCCACCGCGCACGAAGTCCACCCTGGGATAGTTCGCACCAAGGGGCGACTACGAGAGCGTTTTTGGTGGCCTGGCATGGACAGGTAAGTGGAAATTGCCGTCAACGACCACACAGTCTGCCAGGCTGAAGACGAGAGTGCCAAGACTGCAGTAACTCCGCTGCAACCTGTGGCCCTGCCAGCGCGTCCATCGCAGAAGGTCACCATCGACATCGTCGGTCCCATGGAAAGAGCGCCGCACGATTGCAGGTTCACTATCACCCTCGTAGACTATTTCTCCAAGTGGCCTGAAGTACAGTTTTGCAGCGAGGTGTCGGCGCGCACAGTGACAATCTTTCTGCTCTCAGTGTTTTCTCGAGAGGGCTACCCCGACGAGATTGTATGCGACAACGGCCCTCAGTTTTGTTCCCGAGAATTCAACCAGTTCCTGAAGGATCGTGCCATTCGCCTCTCGCACTCTTCGGTGTACTATACCCTGGCGAATGGACTTTTAGAACGATTCAACCGTGTGTTCAAGAACTTCGCGCAGACAGCTTTTCTGGAACATCGACCACTTCGCCCAGCCGTCATTGAATACCTTGGCATCTACCGGTGTACACCACACGCGACCATGGGAGTCGCCCCGGCTTTGTTGCTGCATAGAAGGCTGCTGAGAACACGTCTGGACGTCGTTGGGCAACCTTCGTCTTCCTTTTTCAAGGACCCAGCTACCGAGCTCCGTCAACTGCGTCGTCGGGTGAAGCATAAGCAAGAGAGCAGCAAGAAGCTGACATATCTTCATCGAGCCGCGAAGAAGACCAACGTCGCAGTTGGTGATTTCGTCCGGGTGAGGAAGCCCTCCATCACGTTCAAGGGAGGCTCCTCGTTTGGCAGTCCCCGCAAAGTGCTGGGACAGCGCGGACAGTCCTCTTTCCACCTCGATGATGGCAGGACCTGGAATGCATCCAAGCTTGCCAAAGTCCCTTCGGGTCCCTGTACTCTGCGTTCAGAGGAGACCTGGAACGCGCCAGAGGCTGACACACCGAGGTTCCCGTCCCCGGGGAACCCTGAGTTACCAGCTGCTCCTGAGGCATTTCAAGCGGCGGCTGCGTCGCTGCCTGCTCCTGTGGCCACCCGTGCTGCTCTCGACCCTGTAGACATGGCTGACCCACAAGCAGGTGCGCCTCGTCCTGCTGATGTGGCCACGCACTACTCCCAACATGGGCCACCTGAGCCGCAGCAGTGTCCGGCTCCTGTTCGCGTCCAACCGCCACTGACAAGGCAACCTCCAAAACGTTACGGAGACTATGTGTGAAACTCTAGTAATTTTTCTTTTTCTCGTATAGCCTATGTTGTTTTAACCATTTTGTACAGATAATTTTTGGGGGAGGGAATGGAGTTTTCAAGTGTTTCATATAGAACTGTAGTTGCTGTAGTTGACCGGTCAGTTTCTTTTTATTGCCTTATGTTTCTCTTATGAGAGCGAGTTATTAATGTACAAAGCACCGTGCAGTACTAACCCACTAACAGCTTACTAAAACATTGAAAGGTTAAGAGGGGGAATATGTTCTGTCGTTAGTTTTGGTTTCGGTTTCTGTATCCTGTCTGGAAACCCTGTGAACGTCTGTGGCGCTGTTGTTCCTATGTATATATTTGGGTGTCGGAAAATAAACGGGCATCATTCGTTGGGTTACGGCTCGTTGGATTTCTTCTTCGTCGGCCCGTGGGCCGCGACCCCACATGTCCCTTCCCGTGCTCGTCAACCAGAGCCGCGCGGAACGTCTTGTGGCCTTTCTTCTGTTTTTCTTACATTGCTGGAGCCACCGGCCGATACAGAAATAAAATGTTACAGCGCACAGTAGAAGGCAAAGGAGTGCACATGTGCAGAGGTTCAAAGAGCGGCAGGAGCAAACGAACGGAATGGCAGCCGAAGCAATAGGAGCGAAAGCGCCGCCCGCTGGCGCAACAAGTGAAGTGACTAAATTAAGATATAGGATGCTCAAAAATAAAATAGCCAAAAACACATTTTATTTATGCATTATATTGCATGACTTTACTTTAGTGCTACGTGGATGAAAAGATGGAGCCAAATATTCAAAAGTTACTGAATTCTTCTTTGGCTACCAGTGTTATTGCGATGCTTTATTGCCAATACTGAAACTAGCCCCACTGTCTACCGTCCGATAAAGCGTTCCTTCGTTTCCTGCTGCTCGGCTGTTTACATGGTGTCAGAAGTGAGGGCGGCGGTTCATTTTGCTACCGCCGCCAGTCGGCAATGAATGAATCTACGGATCGACCACAAACGCCCATTGCACGAATGGCGTCAACTCTGCTGCAGCCGCCAAAGCCACTCGACACGACTGGAACACGTTTCCTAACTGGACGGTATGGAAAAGTGAGTTATGCATTTTTGCTACGGCGACGAGCCTGACCCAGCAGCCTAAGGAAGTTCAAGCCGCAGCTTTTCTGATTGCGATAGGCGAAGACGCGAGACGAACGCCCTATACTTTTAAGTTCGACAGCGAGGACGAGAAGAAAGGCCTCAAAACACTTTTAGAAAAGTTCGAGGCCCATTACAAGCCATCTGAGAACCTAACCTTGAACGAATTCCGATTTGGCTCCGGGGACCAACAAGAGGGAGCGTTCTTTAGTGATTGGCACACGGAACTGCGAATTCTCGTGAGCACGTGCGAATTCAGTGAGCTCGAGGAACGGCTCATACGAAGCGGAAGAATTCTCGGCGTCAGAGATAAAGACTTCCAGCAGAAGCTTCTCTCGGCAAATCCTTCGTTTTCAAATGCAGTAGAAATGTGCCGCGCACGACAACAAGCACAAGTAAAACTTCGAGAAATCAGAGCCAGAACGGCCGACGCTACAGTCCCCGCAATCAAAACGAGTGCAACGCCTTGCTCCAACTGTGGTCTTGAAAGGCACACAAATGGGAAATGTGCGGCTCAGGGCAAACTCTGCAACAACTGCGGTAAAAGAAATTATTTTGCTCGAATGTGCCGTCGGACACAAGCAAGATCAAGTCAACGGCACGCAAAGTCAAACAGGTTGTTTTAGGAACTGAAGAATAATACTTCCTGCACATGCTAGAAGCAATGCTATCGCCAGTGAGGACCGTTGGTCGGCGGTAATTCTTATCGCAGGAGCAGGGGTTGATCGCAAAATCGACACGGGAGCCAACTGCTGCATCATGCCTGAGACGATGCTCCGAAAACTAACTACACAGTCGGCACAGCCGTGCTCGACCGCTTTTCGAGCCTTCTTCGGCCACAAGCAAGCATCTCTGCAAAAAATCACCTTGCCTACATCTTACAAGGCTCAGAGTTGTCTAGCGTAATTTTTTATCGTACACCACACCGTGCCAGTAACAGCAATCGTGCAGAACGCTTGGGACTGATATCCCGCGTACGCTCAGTGGGCGCGCGGCCAAGCCAGGACCCAAGCGCCGGTTTTGGTGATGTATTTCAAGGCCTCGGAGAACTGAAGGCTGTTACGTACCACATTGAGCTAAAGCCAGGAGCACAAGTCAGCTTCAAGCCAGCCCGAAGGGTGGTGGTTGCTCTTCAAGAACGCATGAAAAAGGAACTCCATAAAATGGAGCACGACCCCGTCATTCCAAAGGTAAGTGAACCTACTGCCTAGTCAAGCTACATGGTCGTAGTGGTTAGAAACGACAAACTACGCATTTGTTTAGATCCTTCGCATTTGAACAACGCCTTACCGAGAAAGCACTATCATATGCCAACATTAGAAGATATTGTTCCGCGCCTGCATAGGGCAAAGTACTTTTCAACTTTAGATGCATCGTCAAGGTTTTGCCAAATTAGGCTAGACGAAGAAACTTCATTAATATGCACTATTAGCACTCCCTACGGCCGCTACAAATTACTGCGCATGCGCTTTGGGATTGTATCTGCCCCGGAAGTTTTTCAACGGGCAATGCACCAAGTAGTAGAAGGCTTGAGTAGCGGCGCCGTTGTAATGGCTGACATTATAGACTGGGAAAAGTCTCGAGAAGAGCATGACAAAAACCTAGCAGCTTTACTTGTACGCTGCAGGAAGCACAATCTAAAGCTAAAAAAGTGCCATTTTTTGCAGCCGCAAGTTCGCTACATGGGACATATTCTCACATAAGAAGGACTTTGCCTGGATCCCGGGAGAGTGGAAGTGCCGCCACGCATGATGCAAGTGCCGCCACGGAAAAATTGTAAGGAACTGCAAGTTTTCGTATGATGATTAACTTCGTGGCGCGCTTCATCACCAACATGTATTCACTGTCCGCGCCCCTCCGGGAACTATGGAAAAAGAAGACGGCATGGCTCTGGACAGAAGACACTGAAGAAAGCTTCGAAGGCCTTCGCGCCTGTACATAACAAAGACACCTGCTCTTGCCTATTTTGAGAAAGGAATACCGCTGACGTCAGTAGATGCAAGCCGGAAAGTAATTTTGCAATACGGGCACCCAATCGTCTACTCGTCACGTTCGCTTACCGAAGCCCAAAAGAAATATGCGCACATCGAGAAAGAAAGGCCAGGCATTGTTCACGGGCGCGCAAGGTTTGAAGACTACGTGCTAGGGCAGCCAGAGGTGATCATCGAATCTGATCATTTATTTATTTATTTATTTCAATGCCTACATTCACCCGGAAGCATTACAGTAGGGGGGTCTGAAATGCAAAAATAAGATAAAACAAATGCGTATAAATATAAGAAAAAGTGAGCAAGTCGCAGAATTAACAAAACTGTGCAATACAATAGGATGTGTATCGCAGGCAAAAAAGAAACGCACTACTAACATCAACAACAAACCAGTAACAGCAAATAACAAACCAGCAATACCAACGCAGCTTTATGCATTCAACACATGTTGGCTCACAACTTCAATGAAATGTTCTTCGCGGACCATGGTCATGACGTCTTATGGAAGGCGATTCCAACACTTCATAGTAAAGGAAAAAGAAGAATTCATGAAGAGAGATCTGCATGTGTTCATTTCTTTTATCTTAAATGGATGGTCACGGCGACTAGAGATGTATGTTGGCGGTTCTAAGTAAGTATCCCTGCTTACGGCTGTACGATTAAGGTAGATGCCGCGTAGGAAAGCAATGCGGGCAAGCTTCCGCCGCGTTGAAAGATTAGATCAGCTGAGCGAGTGTTTAATTTCAGTAGTACTGCTAGGAAAGTTACAATTTCCAGTTACAAAACAAGCAGCACGATTCTGAAGCGCTTATAAGCGGTTTTCGGTATGTGCGTTCCATACAATGGAGACATTCAAGAATTGGTCTAACGTTCGATAAATGTAATCGTTCCTTTACTTCTTGAGGAGCACTTCTAAAATTTCGTAAAATAAAATCGAATGTACATGCAGCTTTAAAAGTTATTGCATCTATGTGGTGGGTCCACGTCAAGTCGGATGAAAGGGTATCACCTAAATAATTTGCTTCACCTGTTTGTGAAATGGGCTGATCATTCAAGTAGTAATGGGCTGGAATTGACTTTCGTTTTCTAGAAAAGCGCATGTACTTGCACTAAGCAATGTTCCCACACACATAAGCCACGTGTTACACCAAGTATATATTTTGTTAAGGTCAGCTTGTAAGGCATCTTTATCTGAATCATTATTAATGACTCTATATACGATGAAGTCACCTGAGCAAAGCCTAATCTTTGATGTTATGCCGATGCCTATATCATTATTATATATCAGGAATAAGAATGGCCCCAGCACTGACCTCTGAGGAACTCCAGAAGACACAGAAGTTGTCGCCGATTCCATTCCATTTATCACAATTTTCTAATAACGTCCACAGAGATAGCACTGAAGCCACTGAAGAATGTTACTTGGTAAACCCAGGAAGGACAGTTCATGCAATAAAATAACATGCGAGACCTTATCGAAGCCCTTGTGAAAGTTCAGTAACGCAGAACCGGTTTCATGACCCTGGTTAAATGGTTTGTATAAATCATGAGAAAATTAAATGAGTTGTGAAGTGTAGGAATGCCCTGCCATGAAGCCGCGTTGGTAATTCACAAATAAATTGTTTCACTGAAGGCAGATGAAAAATACTTGCATATAATATATGTTTCAAAATTTTGCAACTGGCACTTGTGAGGGATATCGGATATCCCTCGTAATTGTGTTAAGAACACAATTACGAGGGCCACTTTTATGAATCGGAACTACGTTGCCCATTTTCCAATCCTGTGGAAGGGAGGACGTGTTAAGGGATACAGTATATAATAACGCAAAATATTTAGCCAGGACAGATGCACAAGATTTTAGAAGTATGTTTGGTATGCAATCAGGGCCGCAGCCGAGTTAGTATTTGAACTTTGCAGTAGCCTCGGAATTCCTAAGCTGTCCATTGTTATTTCGGGCATAAATTCATACTGAGGGTATATGTAATCCGGCAACTCTTGAGGCGCAGAGCCAGAATAGACAGAGCCAAAATAATGGCTAAAGAGGTTTGCCTTATCCGTATCTTCAACAATGGCTGTGCCATCGTGCATAAGTGAAGGAATGCCAGTATTATCCTTACGGTTACATTTGACAAATTTCCAAAGTTCTTTTGAGGGATCTTCAATCCAATAGATAGAAAGAACGCCCTTTAGACGTCTTAAGTTGAAGGTTTAATTGTTTTCTTATCTCGACTAGCGCTTCATATAAATGTACTTAGCCCCCTAGAATCAATATTTAAGAAACAGCTGTGTGAGTGCCCGTTACGCTTGCAGCGTATGAGACTCGCTCTTCAGGGGTTCCCTATAAGATAGACGTACAAGTCAGGGAAAGACCTGTTCCTAGTGGATGAGCTGTCACGCTTTCCGAACAAGACGGAGCTGGAAGAAGAATCGCTAGATTTTCAAGTACATGCTTTTCATCGCTTCCAGTCTCGTGATCGGCAACTGCAGGGAATCCGTGAAGATCTACTGCAAGATGTAACAATGACTGAATTGTGCAGCTACTCAAGCAACGAATGGCCCGAGAGCAAGCAACATGTATCCGAGGCCGTACGCGCGTACTGGAATTACCGCGACGAACTCCATGTCGAAGACGGTCTCCTCCTAAGAAGCAACAAATTTCCCCCAACAAAACGACAAGAGGTACTTCATCTACTCCACGCTGCACACGGGGGTGAAGAAAAAATGAAGGCAAGAGCCAAAGCCTGGCATGTCGGCGGATATTCCAGCTCTCGCGAAGACGTGCCTATTTTGTCACATCTACCATGGCCTAGGCTACATCCCAAGAAGCAATTGCCAACCTCTTTTCATTGCTCAAGACTTGGTAGACGTAAGACAGGCCAAAATTCGAATAAGAATGCGCAGTATAGAATTAGTATGGAACCTTCAGTGATGCAGAACGTATGCATTACACTCGAGTCTGTTCAGAATCAGACAGTAACATTCATTTACTCTGACTATTTGTTTATCATCAGTGTTAATAAACAAAAAGCATGATAAGCGTTTATCACTAGGTTTGCGTCGCGAAGTCGCGTGACCTTGTACAAGTCTTACAATTCAACGCTCCAATATTACATCATCAAGAGTTCGGCGCTTGTCATCACGTATACGCTAAAAAGCAGCCTCGCCTTCAGAACGTGTAGTCAGCGTCAAAAGCTTTCGGACGCCGGAAGCTTAAAACGTATTGATATTTCTACGCTTTAGGCATGCATCGTGGTATTCGGATTTACTGCGTATACTGGTCTATAGTAAACACAAGTTTTACATAGTTTTACTGGCTGTGGGCGTACCTGCGTTGAAAATGAACTTATTCGCAGAACCTCGACCGCGTAAACTTTTGGCGGCGACGGTGCTATTGAACACCTATATTTTCTTTGTTCTGCACACAATTTTTTTACACGAAAGTGTTTTATGCCGGGGTCCACCAAGACTTCACTGACGTATTTCCTGGAAATACGTCATAGAACATAATACAAAGAAAGAAACCAGAAGAAAAAGTTCCACAAACATGCAAAATTTGGAAATCGAACCCACGACCTCTCGGTCCGCGACGATAGATCGCCGAGCGTTTAACCCAATGCGCCACAAACGCATTTGGAGAGAGCTACACAGACGCGCCTTATATATCTAACACTCCTCCGTGTACCCGCGCTCTTGCTCGGGGCCGTGCCGCCGCCTACGAGCAGAAAAGAGAAGTACTGCATTATGACACTAACGCGCACCGACAGTGAACGCTTCGGTGGTCTCAGCACTACGACGCCTCGATGCCAGCATTCGAAGGGACGCTGGCATCAAGAAGCACTACCAACGCCACCTAGGTGGCGTTCACCGTACTCAGCACAGCGGAGCGTGGCCTCCGCAATTAGCTCTGCAAATGTTTCTGAAGTTGATCGCGGAGGCTGCAATTACGACGCGCTGTACGCGCTGATTTGACTCGGTGACGATTCAGTTACGTGCTTTGTCTTGCGCGTTGTATTAGTGTGTCAGTTACGTGCTTCGTCTTTCGCGTTGTGCTAGCGTGTGCAGCGTAGTGCAGCTTCCATATGCACGACGGTTGCTCATGGTCATCGACGTTGGTAGTCGTGATGGAGGAGACGTGCCACCAGGCGTCAGCGTGGGTGCATCAACGCCTAAGGGCGCTTTAGCCACAAAACACCAATAGACATTATATATCAATGTGCAATAAACATTACACTACTTCTGTGAAGACACGTTTCACTTTCGTGTTCTATACCGATTCCTATATAAGAGGGATCAACCACATTTTTTTTTCATGCATGGCCTTCCAGTCAACGTCATGCAGTGCTTTCACCTGGTTAATTTTCAGGAGAACCATCTCAGACATGATGTATTAAATATAAGAACTGAACTCTTATGTAGTACGTCATTGTTATCACCAGTGAGGTGTAATACATATGTAAACAAATAAAAGATAATAGCATTGCCTATGAAATTTTAGTCAAATCTCAGAACTACTTCAAAACTTCGCCTGTTCATCTTGTGTATGTTCCTAAGCTTTCTAGGCAAGTGAAAGGGTGAAATTCAAGGGTAAAATTGACATGTCCTGGGGGGTGGTACCGTGGCAGAAAAGGGAAGGTGTGGCTTAGTGGGACCATATGAAAGGTTCAGCTGCCATTGTGCTACTCACGCACAAGGAACAACACTTTTGTATTTTATTTACAAGCAGTAGACAAAGTGATAAATATTGTCAGTGGACGCTGGCGTAATCATGACAAAAGAACCATACCGATATGGGTCATAAACGATTCTAATAAGGAAACATTTCTGCGAACCCTCACGGTTCTTCCTCATGTTTTTTCAATTGATCAAACACATAAATTTAGGGTAGGAGGATATTATCTTCTTGTTGCGACACTGAGCACGAGATCGCGGTATCGAATCCCAGCCGTGGCGGCCACATTTCGATGGAGGCGAAATGCAAAAACGCCCGTGTGCTTGCGTTGTAGTGCACGTTAAAGAACCCCAAGTGGTCAAAATTAATCCCGAGCCCTCCACTACGGCGTGCCTCATAGTCAGAACTGGTCAGAACCACAGAAAGAAGAAGAAGAAGGAGAATATTCTCACAGAATTACTGAAGAATTGCGCCAGTAATTATATCATGGTGCTGCGACCTGATTCAGGAATAGAGTTAGTCAAGAACAGAACAGAAGAATGCTATAGCAGCTTCGGTGATTGTAGCCGAAAACAATGTCTTCTTGCGCAAATTTGTGGGCATAACTCAAAAAAGGTGTGGTCTGCGATTGGAATCGTTCTCTATTTTTACACGACAGGCTACATTAACACGTCCCGGTGTCTCTTTGCATAGTTTCCAATACTCCTCTGCGTGCGTCGTGGTAAAAGGATATGAAGACCTTTAGTATTTCTGGAATTTCGTGAAGGTATATGGGAATGGTTCAAATGATAAGACACGTGCGCTGCATATTGAGGATAGAATGTTTATGTTTCTAAGTACCGGTTTGTACTAAACAAACAAGCTTGTGCAATAATTCGGACAGCCTTCATTTGCACCGAAGATCCGGTACGCAAAAATTCTGCTTTGATATAATGCAAATATACTCAGTCAAATAGCCTCTGTATTCATTTGTAAGAATACTACTTCTGGGACTGCAGCCAACTTTCTACTTCTGTGTCTTTTATTTGCACACACTGGACACTCTTTATTCTTGGGGTACGTTTCAAGCTGCACAAGAGTCGCACAAACACGCCTTTCCCATGACATAGCTGAAGAGGCAAAAATATTTCTTAGTAATGTCTTTATAAATATTCACCTTAAGAACGAAGTGAACTTTCAAAACACGTTATCTGGGTTTATTGTCTAAAATACATTACACCTGATGTGCAAGAGAAGTTTAGAAGCACGTTCGCTTGTTCATGAAACCAGCCATCTATTTTTTTAGGGAGACGTTGGTAGAGTAGAAAGAAACGAAACAAGAATCGTAACTAAATGACCTGCATTTCGGAATATGCCATCTCGCGGAAAACTGCCAAACTAAGCAGCGACAAAGTTATAAAAAAAGCGCGACGCAGCTGGCTTCAAGCATGCGAACTCACGACCTTGGTATCAGCGATATTGGTATTTGGTCGCTCAGAATGCTCGGCTATCGCTTCGACGCGCGGCTGTACGCAAAAACTAGGTTTATATATCTACCACAATAAATTCTGCGACCTTGTTATGAAAACTGCGATTTTGGATGGCTTTTTTTTGCCATTTCAAGAGCTGCTGCTGCAACTAGCTGGGGTCCTCTTGGAACCCAGCTAGTTGCTAGGTTCGAACTTTGGCAACGCCAAACTTGATAAGTCCCCGAGAATACGTCAGTCGATGCCAATAGGTTCATCGCAAATTGCTTTTTACTGGTCAAAAAGGCCTCCAAAATTTGGCCTTTTCCGTAGACTCCCATACTTCAAACTTCGCTCGCAATTTGGAACGGGTTTTCTGCCGTAAGTGATGGTACCGCTTGTATGATTATGGCTTCTATGAAGGCTTCTATGGCTTCTATGATTAGTTATTTGGGAAAAACGACGCTCTCCCATAAAAAACGCGCATGTTTTTAGAGCCGGCCGCCGGAGGCGCTGTTCGGCGATGTCCCATAGAGTGACTGTATAGGCGCCCTTTAGGGAGCCAGAGTTGCGCCACTGTTTTCCGCGCGCCGCTCGCTCCACCTACAGTGATTCCAGCACCACTATATACCGAGCGCCATCACGTGGTCAAAAGTGGTTCCGCTGCGCTACGGAGAAGCCATCACTTCGCAGGCGACGCCAGCACTCCGCGGGTTCCGACAGGTCAAGCGCAATTGGCATCGACGCTGTTGTTATTCTTGCTGCTGCTTCGATGCTGCTGGTCGACAGACGTGTGATCGCAGGTGTATTCTCGGGTGGATTGTAGAACCAATGTCAGATGACGCATTGATAGTGCCGAACTGTCGCGACCCCACCGATAATTGTAAGGCATTTTTCGCAGTGCCCCGAGTGAAATCGGCAATTTACCGCCTACTGCATTGGCTTCTGCCTACGGGCCATGGCAGGTGGACTCTGAAAAGACGCAGAATATGCGACGTAACTGTCCTTCGCTCCGTATGAATGCAGTTTTCGTATTCATATAGATATTACCGCCTTATCAAGGTTCAGTCTATGCGCGTGTCTAGGACAAGTGTTTGTTTTCGTGCTTTCGGGTGAAGTGTGAAAATTGCTTTGTTTACGAGCGCAGACTGGAAGTTCATTAAAGAATTACAGGGTAACGGTAACAGTTAGCAATGATGTATTATCAAGCGTTGCCATTTTGCCGGTCTCATTCACTTCTCATCGGGATAGGCATGGTTGTCGTTTGATTGCTTGTCAACTGTTAGTTGGCTTTCGAGGACTCTGATTCGTTGGTGTACTTTTCTTTTTGTTTAGTTCACGTCGCTGTATTGGAAACCAGAAATTGCAATAAAACTAGCCTTATTTCTTGGCTCGTTGGCTATTTCCAATAGCGGCGTAGCATTACCAAACATTGGTGGCCATTCAAATTCGCGTTATCAGCTGGAATCTCAGCATGTGTGTAAAAATTCTTAGAAACCGCCTGTACTGTGACGCTTAGTTAGCTATGGCAAATGGCCTTGCCATCGCTTCAGTAAACCTGCTATTCGCATGCTCCTGTCAAAACGATATAAATATTTTAGTGTGTTCAACAAGCAAGAAATAAAAGCATGGCCTGTTTTTTTAATCTAACCACGGCACTACAAAAGTTGCACAATTTAGTGTTCCCAGAAGAACTATAAATACGTAATGCATGCAGCTTTAGTCAGCGAGTGTGCCGGCTACGTGAGACCCATCACACATATACATTTGTCCGTGATGTGTAAAGCGCGGCTAGGAAGCTATACTGGAGTCATTAGAATCAACATAGAGGTGCAGCGCAATGCAAAGAGTATAAGAGTGCATGCAATTGCTCGCGTCATTCACCTCAATTCAGTTTTCATACCTCGAACACAAGAAATGTTGTACGCGACAGCGTTGTTGAATCAGGCATTCACAATTTCAGCTGTCGCGAGCCGTGATCGCGTGCATGGAAGCTCAATACTGGTGTCACACGGCCACTTTCGATCGCTGTCAAGCCCGATCCGGGTGAAAATTCTTGACTGCGATTGGCTTCCTTCCACAGTTAGCGCGAAGGAGCCAATGGCGACTGAGAAATTCTATCCCGATGTGGCAAGATCGCGATCAAAGTGTGAAGATGGAGAGTGCTACTATAAGAATTATACACCGGTGTGTATGTTCGTGACACGGTGTATTTTAAGCAATGATTGCATACTAAGGCACGTAAGCGTTAACTCCAGGCTCGTAAACTTGAGGTGAGCAATCGAGTTTTACTCGCAACTAGAAAGAAAGCAAAAAGAAAAGTGCCACTGGCAGTGCCGCACTCATACACGGACGGAGAGTAGATTTTCCGCACAACATTGGAAGCCAAGATGGTGTACCTTGGCGCAACTCTGGCTCCCTAAAGGGAGCCTATACAGTTACTTTAATGTCCCAAATTCATCGTAATGAGGTTCACGCGCTTGACATTCCGGACCCTCTCCAGTGAAGCAGTTCGCCGGGCGAAAGACGCGTGTCAGACGCCTCATGCGGCGTGGTCAGACGCCGTTAAGACGCCGCGGGGTGGTCAGAACATGTATAAACGCTGCCAGCTGCGGCGCTTGCTAGGCAACAACTCAGCTGGCGGTGCGGCCATCGGCCACAGCAAAACGGCGAGAATGCGGCCAATGTAGATTTCGCTACAAAACCACGCGCTTATGGATGCAGCACCACGCCATCTTGTTCATCTATCCGCTTTTCCCAGTTGCGTACAACTCCCTGGGTCGAAGGCTAATTTTTTTTCGCTGTTCCCAGTTGTTCAGCTGGGCTCCCTGGGTTGAAGGCTCATACTTCTTCGCTGTTGCCAGTTCCTTCGCTGTTCTCTCTCAGGACTCCTTTGGGCGAAGGTTCCTCCTTATCGTGGCTCTGAGTTGTTCAAATCTTCTTTGCTCGAAGGCTCATTTTTATTCGCTCGAAGGTTCATCCTTATTCTGCCACGAGTGATTGCGTTTCCTGTTGGCTGCCAGGTTCCATCTCACCGCTGCCATCCAGTTATTAGATCTGGCCGTTGAGTGCGGGAATTGGCCGACGTAGAGGAGGACTTAGAGAACTGAAAGTTTATTTACAATGTGTGCACGAGTTTGAATAAGCAAAATAACAGTAAAATAGTCATCGTTATGGCCGGCAGCAAATCGGACGCTGCGGCCTGTGGCAAGAAGAACACTCTCTTCTCGATCTGTCTCTAGCTTATAACCCTTCAGTCTGCCGGGGTCACGTTACTTTCAGCCAATTTGCCGAGTGCGTGCAGGTGTCTTCATTTTCCTCCAATCGTCTCGCCCGTGCAGGGGCTGTCATTTTCATTCAATAGTCGGGCCCGGGCAAGGGGCGTCATGTTGGGCCAGAACGAATAGAGTCCTCTTCAAGGGCTCTATTTTCTGATGGTTGACTTGCCTCCGGCGTTGCTTCCTTGCCTGGTAGCGCTCAGCTGGAAGGGACGGGTCGTCTTGAATGACTTTCCAGAGGTGCAAAACAGATTTTCTCGGGACCAGGGTCAACTACATCGAACTGTGCCGGCCTGCCCTTGCACTTTCGGAAAGCGTCACGCAGGGCGGAGAGAAAAGATGCACGCGTGGCACACGAGGGTGTGATTGCCAACTTGTTTGATGAGCCCGATAGCATGGTCGACGCGCACCATAATTGGAAGGCAACGGAGAGCGGTTGCGGGCAAGAACTTGAACAATGCTTAATTGACGAACTAATTGTTCGTATCTAACAAGGGGGAGCTATGTAGCGCCAGCAATATTGTTATGTAAAACGACACAAGGCGGGACTATTTACACTGTATTTACACTACACAGACACAGTAGTCAAGATGGTGGACAGCCACCAGCACCCGACATAACCGTCTTCTTTGTCGTCTGCCCCTGGCAGAATGTGTCTCTCGTAACATTACCCCGGCGGTAGAAGCGCCGTCTCGGCGCACTTCAAGAATTGTCGTCAGAAGGAGGTTGGTATGCTTTCAGTCTGCTGACGTGAACTATATCACTGGGAGCGATCGCAGGTGGCAAAGTCGGAGAGACCGGAACAATCTCGTAGGTGACGTCCGTGACCTGGCGGATGATTCGGTAAGGACCCGTGTACCGAGATAACAACTTCTCGGACAGGCCCACACGACGGAATGGACACCACAGGAGAACTAAGGCACCGGGTGAGAAGCGAACATCGTGATGCCGGCTGTCATAGAGGCGCTTTTGGGTCGCTTGCGAGGCCGACAGCCTGGAGCGGGCGATCTGACGCGCATGATCGGCACGAGCGATGGCATCATGTGCATATTCGCTAGGCGGCGCGGCAGCAGCCGGAAGTAGAGTGTCCATTGGTAACGTCGATTCACGGCCAAAGAGCATATAAAAGGGTGAATAACCGGCGGTATCATGACGCGATGAATTGTAGGCGAAGGTCACGTAAGGCAGTGCCAGGTCCCAGTCACGGTGGTCGGAGGAAACATACATTGAGAGCATGTCCGTGAGGGTGCGATTTAGGCGCTCGGTGACGCCATTTGTTTGAGGATGGTAGGCGGTGGTCAACTTGTGCTGCGTTGAGGAGGAGCGCAAAAGATCGTCGATTACTCGGGATATAAATATACGGCCTCGATCTGTGAGCAATTGGCTAGGGGCGCCATGGCGTAGAATAACATCGTGGAGCAAAAAATCCGCAACGTCAGTAGCAGTGCTGGTGGGGAGCGCTCGAGTGATTGCATACCTGGTTGCATAATCGATAGCAACGGCGACCCACTTGTTGCCGGATCTTGACTCAGGAAAAGGACCGAGAATGTCTAAACCAACACGGAAGAATGGTTCGGTCGGGAGGGAGAGTGGTTGAAGTAGACCAGCAGAGGGTGCAGCAGGACGTTTCCGACGTTGGAATTTATCGCAGGAGGTCACGTAACGTCGAACAGACCGGGCGAGACCGCGCCAAAACAAGCGGCGCCGGACACGGTCGTACGTGCGGGATACTCCAAGGTGACCAGCAGTTGGTTCGTCGTGAAGCTCATGCAGGACAGTTGAACGCAGATGTTTAGGCACAACGAGAAGCAGCTCAAGGCCATCGGACTGGACGTTACGACGGTAAAGTGTGCCATTCACGAGGACGAACATGCGCAGTGAGGCGTCGTTAGGTGCCGATTCCAGCTGGTCAATGAGAGATCGCAAAGAAACATCATGGCGTTGTTCGTCACCAATCTGGAGAAACTGAGGCATGGACATAACGCAGGGGCTAGGTTCGATTTCCGATCCGTCTGGTTGGTCAACAGGGTAGCGGGACAAGCAGTCCGCGTCCAGATGGAGGCGGCCAGACTTGTAGGTAACTGAGTAAGAGTACTCCTGAAGGCGCAGCGCCCAACGACCAAGTCGTCCAGTAGGGTCCTTCAGTGAGGAAAGCCAACAGAGAGCGTGATGATCTGTGACAACACGAAAAGGGCAGCCATACAAGTAAGGACGGAATTTCGAAACCGCTCAGACAAGGGCAAGACATTCCCGTTCCGTAATCGAGTAATTGCGTTCAGAATTCGAAAGGAGACGACTTGCGTACGCAATAACACGATCAGTGCCGCATTGGTTTTGGGCTAAAACTGCACCGATGCCGTGACCACTAGCGTCTGTGCGCACTTCTGTGGGAGCAGCTGGGTCAAAATGGGCAAGAAAAGGTGGAGTCGTTAGGGCGGCGATGAGCTCAGAGAAGGCGTTAGCTTGTAGAGGACCCCAACAAAACGGGACGTCTTGCTTGAGAAGGTCAGTGAGTGGACGTGCGAGCGCCGCAAAGTTTTTCACGAAACAGCGAAAGTAGGAGCACAGCCCCACCATATTACCAATGTCATGGACAGACCGGAACGGGGAAATTCGTGACAGCGCGTACCTTCGCTGGGTTTGGTCGGACACCGGAAGCGTCAACCAGGTGGCCCAGCACAGTAATTTGACGAAGAGCGAAGTGGCACTTCGAGGAATTGAGCTGCAGGCCAGCTCGTCGGAAAATTGCTAGAATGGTCGAAAGCCGCTCAAGATGTGTTGCGAAAGTGGGAGAGAAAATTATCACGTCGTCCAGGTAACATAAACACGTCGACCATTTAATCCTTGAAGCAGTGTGTCCATCATTCTCTCAAAGGTGGCTGGTGCGTTGCCGAGACCGAAAGGCATGACCTTGAATTCGTAAAGGCCGTCAGTGGCCACGAAGGCGGTCTTCTCGCGATCCAGGTCATCTACAGCGATTTGCCAGTAGCCAGATCGAAGGTCCAGGGATAAAAAGAAGGTGGCACCATGGAGGTAGTCGATGGCGTCGTCGATACGTGGAAGAGGGTACACGTCCTTCTTGGTGATTTTGTAGAGGTGCAGAAACGCTAGGAGCCATCTTTCTTCTTTACTAATACGACGGGGGAGGCCCAAGGACTAGATGATGGTTCGATGATGTCCTTCGCAAGCATTTTCGCCACTTCTTTTTGAATAACATCGCGCTCTGATGCGGACACACGGTAAGGGCGACGGTGAACGGGCAGAGTCGCCAGTGTTGATTCGGTGGGTGACAATCTTAGTCAGACTCAGGGGTCGATCACGAATGTCGAAAATGTCGCTGTATGAGGCCAAAACCCGGCAGAGAGCGTCGGCCTGGTCAGGCGAAAGGTCTGATCCAATCATTTTGCGAAAAATGCTGTCGTCAGAAATTGGTGACCGGGAAACTTCAGCTTCTTCAGGAGCAGTTATGGCGACAACCTTGACGTCATGGTCTGTTATAGCGGTGAGGTGGGCAAGCGACATCTTGTGGGGCAACACTTGGGGGGTCAGACTCAAGTTTAGTAGCGGGAGGAACACACAGTTATCAGCTAATGTCGCGATGGTATGTGGCACAGTAACATTGCGCGTCAGGCGTACGTCAGTAATCGGAGTGACGATTAGAGCACTGCACGGGCCCGGGCCGGGCCGGGCCGTCCGAAGCATTTGTCGGCGGGCTCGGGCCGGGCCCGGGATTAAAGCCGCGGGCCCGGGCTGGGCTCGGGCTTGAGACCGGGGGCCCGGGCCGGGCTCGGGCTTGAAGCCACGGGCGCGGGCCAGACTCGGGCCCCCTCATTGAAGGGCCTAAGTAGGCCTTCGAGCAAACGCGACCGTTATGCATTGCATGGATCAGTGCATTCTGTGCCAAGCTGAAGTGACACGTGCAAGATGACTGTCATCATCATCATCAGCCTATATTTATGTCTACTGCAGGACGAAGGCCTCTCCCTGCGATCTCCAATTAACCCTGTCTTGCGCTAGCTGATTCCAACTTGCACCTGCGAATTTCCTAACTTCATCACCCCACCTAGTTTTCTGCCGTCCTGTACTTCGCTTCCCTTCTCTTGGTATCCATTCTGTAGCTCTAATGGTCCATCGGTTATCCATCCTACGCATTACATGGACGGCCCAGCTCCATTTTTTCCGCTTAATGTCAACTAAAATATCGGTTATCCCCGTTTGTTCTCAGATCCACACCGCTCTCTTGAGTGTATATCTTATCACATGACTATATCTTATCAAGAAAATAGTGAAACAGATGAAGTTCTCATTTTTAACAGCAGAGCTGTTCGAGCCGGGCCTAATGTGTCCGCTGAATCCAAAAATGTGGGCTGATCCTGGCAGCAGTGCAGATAGGGTCCAAGCGCAATGGCAAATACACCGGTGAACTAGCGAAGCTGAGCCTGGATAAGTCTAGCTAAGAATGGTGGGGCAAATTGCCTATCAATAGGCAATTGATAGTCAATGAATAGCTAGTCGATAATAGATCAATAATCAATAAATTCCCCAAAAGGCTGGGGATGACTTGGTAGTGCTTAGCCTAGCCCAAATACGTGGCCAATACCTTACGATAGCCAATCGACAGCCAATCAATAGTTAATCGATAATCAATTAATAATAAATAAATTACGGGAAATGATGGGGATGACTTGGTAGTGCTTATTCTAGACCAAAAGCCAGGACTAGCTAGGTGCCCATCATCTCCGCTGTCTCTTTAGCATTGCGCCGCCAGTGCAAGCTACGCAATTTTTTTTTCTTTTCCGCAAAAACGAACATTGTTTCCGCGTAAGGAAAAATAAATTATACAAAGAACCACTCATCATTTCCATGTTGCCGCTTTTGCGATCGCACTATTACCAGTGTCGATACTATGGCATTAACTTAGCGCTAAGGCCAGTTACTTTTGTGCTTCAATGCATAAAACAGCGTTTTCCTCAAAAAGTTAACTGGAACGCCCATGCATTTCGTCGGACACATTGAAAATTAATATCTCGAAACTGGTTCAGTCCTGAGAATTCGTTCCAAGTGGATACGCCTTGCGAACTCAGCGGCTATAATTCATACATTGAAAGATGTGCCGTAAAATATTTAATTAAAAGTTAATTCGCACAATTATGTTAAATATTCAATTAGGCGTTTTGACCATTCCATTAGGCCATCCATGTCAGAATTAGCTTGGAACTACATAAAACAATTAGCCTCTTTAGAGCGTCGTCGCATTAATGCGAACACAAGAAATCCTGAGATATGGTCAATAACATACTTCAGAACACTCTATAAGCATCAGTCGTTAATACATTACCTACCATTCACTTTGAACAGATACAAAAATGGCGGTAATTTCAGTAAGAAAGAACTCAGCTGACACTTTGGTCGCTTGTAATGTATTTGATGCGATTATTATTCTGCCTTTGTTTATGGTTCTGAGTATATAATGTAAATCCTGTTTGGTTTTCTTAGCAAATGTTGATCTTGTAAAATTCAGTCTCATGGTATGTTGTATAGCTGGTGTTGCGTTGTTTTGTATAGCTAGTATTGTTATTGTAGTGTTGTTTAAAATGCATTCTGTTAAAACTTTTTCCAATTCTGTTAACTCGCCGTGACGCAAATATTCTTTGTATTTCCGTTCATAGCTATTTCGTCTATGAGGAATTCCAGCGACAGCTGGAAATATATGTGAATTATTGTGCATGTGTGCACACTGTTTGCTGTACTATTACCTTGCCTGGTCTTATGGGTCCCGTGAAGCTACATATGCAGCTTTTAGTCCAAAACGACCGTCCAGCATGTAAACTGGAGCAATAAATTGATTTGATTTGATTGATTTCGTCGGACACTGAAAATTATTATCTCGAAACTGGTTTAGTCCTGAGAATTCATTCCAAGTGGATACGCCATGCGAACTCGGCGGCTATAATTCGTAAATTGAAAGATGTACGATAATATAATTAATTAAAACGTTAATTAGCGTAATTATGCTAATTCTTCAATTAGTCGTTTTGATTTCGCGTGGAAGTAATGGCTGCCTCATCGAGTAGTTTAGATCAAGGGTTATAACTGTGCTATCTGCCACAGGCAATCTTAAAAAATTTGGTTCAGCTAAAATGAAACGCCCTGTATATTTGCATGCTAAATGAGATCATAGAACCATATCGTACAAATCAAGGTAAGTGCATCCACACCACCAGAAAAATAATAGCACAGGCAATGGGCCGGATTACTGATGTTCCCGTGGGAGAAACAAAGATTTCGGCCTTTTATTGCTTATATACTGCAGCTGATTAAACCTCGAAAAGGTGAGGCTGACAGATACGGTACAATCTGTAAGTAAAAAAAAGGAATATTTTTCTTACAGGCCAGGTCTGGTCATGCACACGCGGGCCCTAGCTAAGCTTAGCAATGAACGCCCGGGCCCGGGCCAGGCCCGGGCTCAGTAACACGGGCCCGGGTCAGGCCCGGGCTTGGAACCACGTTCCCGGGCCGGGCCCGGGATGGTGTCGGTCATGTACGCCCGGGCCCGGGCCGGGCTAGGGCTTTGTATTACGGGCCCGGGCTGGGCTCGGGCCTCGTAAAGCGGGCCCGGGCCGAGCTCGGGCCGAAAAATTAGGCCCGTGCAGTGCTCTAGTGACGATATAGTGTCCGTCAGGAACGGGTGGGGTCGATGACAAACACACGTACGTGACGGTTCGAGGCGGTAGGCGAACAAAAGCGCGGGGGGGGGGGCTTAAGCGGCTGACGGGCGTTTCGCAGGCATCTAATACAAGAGGAAGATCGAGACAGAGTGTTTCAGAACAACAATCAATTAAGGCCGAGTGTGCCGAAAGAAAGTCAAGGCCAAGGATAAGGTCATGGGGGCAGTGAGCAATGACGGCAAAAAGTACGACCGTGTGACGACCGGCAATGCTAACACGGGCGGTGCACATTCCGATCACTTGAACAGCACCACCATCGGCAACACGTATTGTCTGTGTCGTAGACGGCGTCATAATCTTCTTCGGGCGGCGGCGTAAAGGGGCGCTCATAATAGACAAGTGTGTACCAGTGTCGATGAGGGCGGTCACAGGAACATTCTCGACTTTGACTTCTAGAAGGCTATGGTGAGTGGGGAGTGTCAGCAGAGGATTTGCAGGGGACGACGGCATTGCAGTTTCACCTCCATAAGCTGCACTATCTAGTTTTCCGGCGGCGTGCGTCCAGAGAAGGACGGCGAGGAAAAGCGGCGAGGCTGCGGAGAGCGGGATTGGCGGCGTTGCGGCGACGGGGAGCGGGAGAAGCGGCGAACAGGAGCAGTGGCGTCAGAGGGAAGAGGCTCGTTGGAGGACGACGAGTAGTAAGCAGGGGAACCAGCGGCTGGACGTCTAAAAGGAGTAGAGTGCATGGAGGTCTGGCGAGATGCGTAGGTCCAACGGCGACGGCAATAACGAGCAATGTGCCCGGCCTGATGACAGGAGAAGCAGATGGGCTGATCGTCGGGCGTTCTCCATTCCGCAGGGTTGCGGAAGAAGACAGGAGAGGTGTAGGATCGTCGAGCAGGTCCAGATGAATAAGGCTGAGCGTCAGGACGAGTCAGTGGGCACGCCGATGGAAGGCCGAGATTGGCAAACTCCTGCCTTACTACAGCTTGAATGAGGGAGACTGATGGCTGCGTTGGGTCACTGGCGTGGGATGTAAAGACGGGTGGTGGAATAGGTGCCGGACAGGCAGCTTCAATCTCGCGACGAACAATACGCGTAACGTGGTCACAGGTGGGCGGCAGGCGAACGGCATCACACGATGAACTTGCAGCCGTATTGGGTAGCCGGGTGAATCTCTGGGTTATACGGCGGCTCTTGGCATGTTCAAACCGCCGACACTCTGATGATTGTGTCAACGGTATCAACGTTGGTATACACGAGCAGGTTAAAGGCATCGTCGGCGATAACTTTGAGCACATGAGAAACCCTCTCGGACTCAGACATGTGCTCGTCAACCTGGCGGCAAAGAGCGATGACGTCCTGGATGTAAGAGACGTATGACTCGGAGGATGTCTGCGCACGAGTCGCAAGGTCATTCCGCGCAGCATGCTGCCGGCCAGTGCTGTCACCGAAAAGGTCGCGTATCTTCTCTTTGAAAGAGTCCCAGCTTGTAATGTCCGCCTCGTGCGTCTCGAACCACACCCGTGGTTGGCCATCGAGGTAAACAAGCACGTTGGCGAGCATAAGGGTCGGGTCCCACCTGTAGCTGGCGCTGATCCGTTCGTAAAGGTTGAGCCATTTGTCGACGTCAACCCCATCCTGGCCGGAAAAGACGCCAGGATCACGAGCAGGAGGCAGAACGATGTAGGTGGGAGCCACGGGAGGGGCAGCGGGTGAAGACGTTGTGCCTGCACCGACTGAAATGGTCGGAAGCGTGATGAAGCGGCCGTTGCGGAGCTCCGTGATGGAAACAGCGAACTACCCAGCACTTCCACCACAAAGATGTTACGTAAAACGACACAAGGCGGGACTATTTACACTGTATTTACACTACACAGACACAGTAGCCAAGATGGTGGACAGCCACCAGCACCCGACAGAACGGTCTTCTTTGTCGTCTGCCCCTGGCAGAATGTGTCTCTCGTAGCAATATCAACGCGAACGCCCTAGGAAAGAAGGCGAGGTCAGGCAATGCCACGAGCGGCGCGGGAGCCTAGTTGGCTGGGAACCGAAGAAATAAATGATCAATTGAGTTTGAGCTTCGGTGCTGGAACAACGTCTCGTTGTCTCTTTCTCATGTGCTCTACACGTCCGCCGTTACGTCGCCACATATGAACTCCTCCAGAGGTTGAAAAAGCCGTCTATTTAACCTGTGTTCTTCAGTTTCTTGATATACAATAACAGCTCTTTCATTAACCTATTTTTAACTCACTCAGCCCTTTCCGTCTGTTTATTTTCGCCAAGTGTGCGTCTATGCCCGCGATTACCAAAAACGCCCAACGATGATGTCGCAGGCTTTCGACACGGCGTTAATGTTCAATGTGGTGATCTTCGAGTACTTCTCGCAGACTTATCTCATCGCTTTCTCCCCACTGCCATCGCTTACACTACTCGCTCGTGGTAGACATAACACAAACACGCAACGATCTAATGAAGTATCAATCACGCGCTAGTTGACATGCTGTTGACGTACATATTCGTTGATCACCGAGATAGGAACGTGGCCCTGTCTTTGGTGACATTCGCGTGTAACTTCTCGCTCTGCAGCACCGCTTGTTATTCATCACTCTGGTGCGTCAGAAGGAGCATAGTGCATTTTCGCTGAACATACTTTCGGCTTTAGATGCGACCTCTGCGAAGACTTTAGATGCTCGTGGTGAACTGCCCTGACTGATCACACAAGCGAACTCGCTCGTACCCAGTTATTCGCTTAACAGCAGGTCCAAAATGTTTTATGCGGCAGTCACACCTGCATCGCCTGCTGATCACCAGAACCGGTTTTATTCGTCAGTTGTCACCGGAATCGATTAATTTAACCTGAAAATGCCGAGTGTTTCCTTCGAAGAGAGAGCACGCATTGTTTCTCTTTACCAGCACGACGTGAGCCAGCGTCAAATGCCCGCCATTATGAATCGACCTTTGTATACTGTTAATAGAATTTGCCAGGCATTCCGGGAAGGACGGCTCTGCAACCTTCCCCGTTGACACAGGCAGCGGGCGGCGGACAGTGCGAAGGACCTGCTTATCAAACAAGCAGCAAAAGAGGCACCGTTCATCACGGCTCGAGAGATCAAAGACAGCTTAAACATCTCCGCCAGCACGTCAACGATCAGACGTCGACCGCACGAGAATGGCCTGCGAAGCCGTGTGGCACCCCAAAAGCCTGCCCTTTCGGAAGCCAATAAACGCGCATGATTTGTGTTTGCTCAAGAACACGCAGCGTGGGCTGTGGAGGACTGGCGCTGTGTCATGTTCACCGACGAGTCAACGTTTCGCACTCGCTGGGACCAGCGTCAGAGAATTTGGATAACTCACAACGCCAGGTATGACATTCACACAATTTAGCACGTCGACTCTTGTTTTTTGCATGATTGCTTTAATGCAATGCAGATTAATATTTTGCTATTTCAACTCGAAAATGAACCCGCACTTTGGTATATCCAATATGACGTGATATATTTTATAGGGCACCATTATTAAGCAACCGTTTCCGCCATCTTTGATGACAAAGGTTACCGCAAGGCTTGAAATATGGTTTACATTCCTTTTTCAGATTTGAGCCCAGGAACATACAGCACGTGGCAAGCAGCGGCCGCTGCTCCGTCAGCGTTTGGGGCGCGCTGTCTAAGGAGGGCCTCCGACCACTGGTTCGCTTGCGAGGAAAATTAAACGCAGCGGCGTATTGTGATTTAAACGAAAGCGTCGTTGTGCCTTCTGCTCTCGACGGGCCGTTCCCTGACGGCCTTTATTTCTTCCAGCAGGACCGCAGCCCTATCCACATGGCAAAATTAACAATGCGCGTGCTGGAAGAACTGGGAATGATGCTCTTAGAGTGGCCTTCACAAGGCGCCGACATGAACATCGTTGAAAATCTGTGGGGCGCCATGAAGAAGGCACTCTCGCGGCGGCCAATTGCGTGCGGCTCTCAAGACGCGCTGTGGGCTGCCGTAAAAGAGGAATGGGAACGCCTGCGAGCGAGCGATTTTGTGGATCGACTCTTCAACAGTTTTCCGGGAAGGATGAGAGCCATCGTGGCAGCTGAAGGTGGCTTCACCAAGTACTAAATTTCAGTTAGCAGTTATATTCTCGCGGAAACCATCGCGCCTTCACTCCGGCAAAGTCTCGCTGTACACCGCTGCTTATTTTCAATAAAGGCTTCAATAAAGGCTTCTTGCTGTTTGTTCAGCCCTTTTTCATTCATTTATTTACAGTAATTTGAGCCTTTCTATTTAAAGGAGCACTGACACAAAATTTCGAAGGCGAGATATTCAGTGGAATAGATTTGTGAGAACACGCATGCATCATCTAAGAAATATCAGCAGATAATATAGCCTAGAACATATTTAAAATCAATTTTTAAAGTGCGTACGTGCCGTGCTATTGCATGCTTTCCCCATCCTTGGTTTCCATGTAAACAACCAACCACCACCACCGTCACGAGTTTGTGTTGGCTGCCACGGTCCTTCCTAGCAGAGACCTTTTCAACGGAAAGAGGCGGAAGGCATGCACGGGAGTACAAGAACAGACGTCCTTGTCTCAGCGGGTGCTCACGTAGCCAGCTATGTTTACACAGAAACCACACGCTCTCCGGGCTACTGCTACTGGGCACTACAAAACCGTGTCCAAAAAATTAGCCGTCGCGCGCTCGAGCAAACGAACTTTGCAGCCGTGATGAGTGGGTTGGTAACTACTTACTTCAATAGAAAAAACAAGATGCATATTTTGTCTGTTAGTGCTCCTTTAAGTGGACCTTTGTTTCGAAGTGTAATTATAGCGTGCACGACCTCCGTGTCACTACTTCACGCAGCAGTTAAGTTTAATGTCGAGATCTTCACCAGACATATTCAGTCTTTTTTCGTATCGTGCCCAGACGCCGACAGCGCCACAATGCTGAAGCGGAACACCGCAACTCGTATCGTGCCGAGACGCCGACCGCGCCACAATGCTGAAGCGGAGCGCCGCAACTAAAAACCAACCACAAGCGATCGGCATGCCCCTGCCGGCAACCGTAGCAGGTGCGAGCAATATACCGCGATGCGCAGGTTTGACGATCGAATGCATGAATGTTGCAGAATTTTCGCTTCTGTTTTCTTTTTTTTTCTTCCTTTCAAAAATCCGAGCGGGAACAAAGGCAAAAAAAAAATCGCACTTCAGTGGGGTGGCGCTGTGCTACCAAACCGGATGTGTGGGCCTGTCTGCGCTGATGACTGGACGGCGCGCACTATGCTGTTTCTAATGCTTGTGGCACGCGCTCCGCTGTTCGGCTTTCATTTGACGCTGATAGTACATCGAACCAAGCCACAACAACTGGGACACTATTTTACCATTCGTGACGTTTGCTCATAACACCGCAGTTCAGAGCACTACTGGGTACTCCCCTTTCTACCTTGTTTATGGTCATTCGTCAACGTTCACCATCGACGCCTCCTTCTTCAAGGCCCCCACTAACACGTCAGCAACTATACATGAACAGTTCGTGGCTCGACTTGCCGATTGCCAACGATGTCCTCTACAATACCGAAGCAAGCCAGCAAGACCGCAAGCTGCGTTACGACAGCTCACGCCGTGACGTCACCTTTCCCCCTGGCGATGAATTGTGACCACTTCAACGCTTTATCTTCTCATCTGTACATACTCATCATCACGACTTGAGACCATGGCTGTGGGACTTTGGCTGGGGACAATAATGAGAGACTTACGATCTAAACCGTTAGTGTACTTCCATCTTACCAACATTTGTAAGAGTATTATTTCGACGTGCGTGTCATGTAAAGTCGTCACATGACGTCGTCAGTTGGTCATCGGCCAGAGATAGTACACGGCGTCCAGTTAATCGCTGATTGTATCAAATCACCAACTGGACTGTTCCACGTCTGCATGCGCGCTACAAGTGTGGCGGGCTGGATCAAGCTAATACCCCGTGCAGTCACGCTGGCTCAGCCCGACACGACGCTCGCTTAACCCGATCGGATGGTGTTTACGGGAGCACGATAGACCACTATCAGCCCGACAAAGCGGCTCGACTCCTTTTGGTCGTGTTCATGTTAACAATCTGTATGAATCTTTCCCGACTCGTAAACGCACTATCGTCGATCGGCCCTGATCTCGTGGGCAATCTGAGTTTCTATTGTTGATTTCGAATTCGCAGAGCGGCACCTCGTAGGAGAAAATCAAAGGACCACATTCGCAATTCTAGCCTGTCGTTACATTGCATAGCTGGACGGGTCTAAACACCTGGGGAAACTCACATGAGTGTGTCATGCCTGAACAGGCTGAATGTTTAGCCTGTGCTTCAATGTCGTCTGTGACATCCTCACGTGGCATTGTACGCATAATTACGCGCAATTGTTTCGTGGCCGAGCTTTACCAGTGACAGTGACAAGAACTTTTATTGGTCCTGAGAAACTGGCCAGGGGGAGCCGAAGGCTCCCTCAGGTCAAGTCGGTGGCTCCGCCCACGATGGCACCGGGAGGCGAAATCCCGTTGCGATGTCGTGGGCCCTCTGGACTGCCTGGAGTGTTTCACGTAGTTCATAAGTGCGTGACAAATCGGCATGGTTCCATCCAGGGGAAACAGTCAGGCGACTGGAAAGACTGGGACAAGCAAGTGTAATGTTTTCGGGGTGGGCTTAAGCAGTGCTACACGATAACGTGGAATGCTCCGTCGGGAAGAAAAGGAAGGAGCCTTGCTGTTTTGCTCGTGGATGGACGATGCATCGACGAGCTACAGCTGAACGGGCCCACCTTGTCCCGTGCGCTGGTCAGTTTAGTGTTTGTAGACGAACGACCATAACCTGGCGGCTCTTTTACTGGTCCGGATCCTGTCAGTCCATATAATGTTACGTCAGCTACTTTCTACTTTAATTTTGATTTGATGCATGCCTGTTTCCAGTAAAGTATTGTTTGCAGCGAAATAAAGAACTGAAATTTTTATTATTTGCACCTGCTACTTTCACATGTGTATATTTCAAAACTAAATTAAGGGGCCACCTAGCAATCCCAACTTCAAATTTAGGTTACACACTCAAAGTTGTAGGGCATGTCCGTAAGCGACATTTCTTTCCTGCCTATTCCTACACTCGATCCGAAGGTTCGCGTCACATTTACGTCGCAAGCCCCAATTTCCTTTTTTTTTCCTTCTTTTTGTGCGCGTGGACACTCCCGGTAGGAGTATACCGCGTTCTGCAAGTTACCGAGGTCACGTGCCATAATCTCTGACGTTGCAGGCAGTGCGCATCTTACAGACATTTGTGCTTGTGACCTCGACTTTCTGGCCTGAAGCGCTGCACCCTCGAGAGAAAGGGCGCGTGTGCTTCTGTTTACAATTTAAGCTGTTTTCGTCCATCGTAGCCGCTTGGCAAGTAGCAGACACGACTGCTATCGTGTAATCTACACGCTGCGCTTGTCTGCTTGTAATGTCCAAACCTGGTGAAGAGCCTTAACGCGCACAGTCTCGTTATGATTCAGAAAAAAACTGAATAATTGTGGTCACGTGGCTGCTTTAAAGCGCCCCTAAACCACCTCAGATATTTTTTGAACATTTCAAGTAAACACGCGCATCGAGTTCAGAATGGCGTCACAATCAACGATGCTAAACGCTGCAGCGCTACGCGCCGCGGACGCGCCACAAAATGATAAAAAAAGAATGCCGTCCTCCTCGCCTGGCTTTTTCGGTATGCCCCGCGGTCATCACGATGTCAGCAGGGTACATTTGGTGATGTCAACCGGGTCGACAATGCCCATTGGTCGAACAAGAACCTACGACTTCAGGTTTGTCTGTTAGCAGGTACGCGTGCTCCCTGCTATTCCTCGCCGTGCTGCTCGCTTGTGCACGCTTGCGAAACGGTAATTACAGCCCGCAACGCAAGTGCTAAATCGTTCGCGTTCCAACACAGTCGTGCTTAGCGGTCTGATTAGCTGCGCTAACAGAGTGCGACAGTGCTGGCCTTTCTAGACGAGCGCGCAACACAGGGTCTATAGCGGCACGCTTCGGATGAACACAGCAAAAGCGGGTAGCCGGGAAGCGCTGAATCATGGCTAAGTCCCGTCCACGTTACCGGCACGGTAACTCGTCGCACGCCGTTTGCCATTCGCGGGCCGCCGTTCGTCAGCGGTTTTGCTCGCGAATGGCGAGATTTCCTTGCCGTATGTAGAAAGGATGAGACTGGGACTCATCTGTGCGGCAGCCTCACCGCCGCTGATCGCTCGTCAACGCCGATATCGTCGCTAGGCCCTTTTCCGATTCCCTTCAAAGCTAAAGCGAACAGCACTTCGAAATGAATTACTGATGCTCAAGAGGCGCAATATTTTCCTATCGTTGTTGTCGCTCTTCACAATAATTGTACACAAAGAAGAAAAATACGCTGATATTAGGAGCGCCGTCCGCTGTGATGCGAGCACAGCCGAGCCGGTCGTCTCCCGTCAGTAGCCGTGCACAGCAGCTGAGCTCGACAAGTATCGGAGCTCTCGTTCATGTTAAACGTTTGACAGCGGATATTGTTTTTCATAAAATGTACAATTTATGCATCGCTTTATCTAGCGGAAATAATTTTGCTTGGAACAGAAGCTGCAGCCGATGTTTTCGTCGCCGGCGGCGGAGGCGCGCAGCTTCGCGCGTTGTCGATTGGCCCGTCGATCGTGCAGCGTGCGGTGCGCCGGCCGAACTGTCGTATACTCGACCCCTCTCGCGCGGCAGACGTTCTACGGCACTGGAGGTCAGTTCGCTGTCGTATATTTGCTTCGAGCGCGGGCGTGCCTTAACCGGAAGTGGACAGTGTTTTGAGAAACGCGTTGGCGATGACGTCTGTCACGTGACATAGGAGGAGCACTCGGCGAGGAGGAGAGACCAGCCGACGAGGAGAGTAGCGAAGGAAAGAGCGAAACGTGCGAGGGCCGTGTTTAGATCATCAAACGCGTGTAACTCCGCTATTACGGCACCATTTCGAAAAATTCGCGTGGCTATGTGTTCGTTGTAGAATCGTGCACAACTGCAACACCACAACTAAATTTCGACCTCTGGCTGGTTTAGGGGTCCTTTAAGGTGCGCGCAGTGTGCGGTACACGAGCGTTGTTGCGTTCTGCCGCCATCGGAAGGCGGCCGCCTTTTCAATGCCCCCAAATACCCAATGCCCACAAGGGTATTTAAGGTATTTAAATAAACAAATGAAATAAGTATACACATCTGACGTATATCTTGGAATCTATGTGAAACGAAGCTCTCTCGAAGCGGGCAATAAAACGGTGTAAATTTGCCCATGTGATTCCGGCGTCTCTCGCATAACGGAAACTGGTGATTGCGACCGCTGAGGAACGCGTCATGCGGCAACCAGGCTCCGAACTCGCGCTTATTTCTGGGCGTGCAGCGCCATCTTGTGGCCCTGCCGAGAAGTCCGCGCGTAAACTCCGAAGACGCGCACGTGCTTCACGTGACGCAATCGAAGAAATCCTGAATAAATTAAACAAAAAGTTGGGTTATGCTATGCGTCGGCACTTCCACCATACACTGTCAAATTTCATTCGCTCGACACCGCAAAAATTTTGGGCCTTTCGAACAAAAAAGAACGAGGCAGCTAGCCATATTATACACCAGGGGAATATCATCCACAAAAAGCACAATATTCTGCAATATTTTAATGAATAATTCTGCAGTGTTTTTTTCTAACTCTGATACTACTACGCGTCATAACTGTACGCCATCCAACTGTGCACCTGATATTCTGTCACTACCAGCTGTTGTTTCAATGGTACTCAACCCTAAAACTAAATCCTCCCCAGGTCCAGATGACACAGCTAAGGATTTTTTTTTGAGGAGGTATGCCGAAGCATTAACACCTTTTATAGTTGTTATATTGCAAGTGTCCTTGCCTTCAGCTACTTTGCCTTGAGAATGGCTCTTGGCACGTGTTGTACCAGAACTTAAAAAAGGTAACGCCACACTAGCGACAAGTTACCGTCCTATATCACTAACTTCATGTTAAAACTACTTCAACATATCATATCTAATGAAATTAAGTTTATAAGTGATAACAAAATAATTTGTTCTTGGCCACACGGTTATCTCAAGGGTTTTCTGCTGTAAACAATTACCAACAGTTATTCAAAATTTTCGCTAGTGTTTTTGATAGGACGGGTCAACATGATGTAATATTTGTAGATTTTAGAAAAGCGTTCAATCTTCTATCACATAGCAAGCTTATTACTAAACTAGAATGAATTACCCTCCTACCAACTAAGTGAATTGGGTGGCTGCTTATCTGACTAACCGCATGCAGTTCGTTTCAGTTATTGATATACATTAATGACATTACAAATAAAATCGCCACGTTGCGATCCGCAGGGCATTCAAAACCACCCTGGGGGTACCCCAGTACACGCCAACCCACAGGCTCCTCGAGCTGGGTGTGCACAACACGCTCGAGGAGGTCGCCGAGGCGCAGAGAATCGCGCAGCTGGAGAGGCTGTCGGGCACCAGAACGGGAAGACGAATCCTCGACCTGCTCGGGATTCGATATCACGAGGCACGGGGACTGAAGGATACGCTTTTACCGGAAGTCAGGGACGCCATACAGACGGAAAACATGCCGAAGAACATGCACCCGGTGCATGACATGCAACGACGTAAACGCAGGGCGGAAGCAATCCTCGAGGAGCACGGAAGACGAGAAGGCGTCCTCTTCGTCGATGCAGTCAGGTACCCGCGGCCCGCCGTTAACGTTGGCGGCGAAGAGGGACGACGACCACCACCGCCACTACAACGGAATGTGCGAGACGAACCGGGGACGCCAACACCACCATCACTACTACTACTACGACAAAAACGGCAGCAGCAAAAGCGCCAACATCAACGACACGGCCGGCCAACGGCGTCGGCGCCCGCCTTCTCCTTGGCAGTAGTAGATACGAAGGGAAGGATACGAGTCAGGGCATCAGCGAAGCTGCCGTCGGCCGAGGCAGCGGAGGAGATGGCCATAGCCCTCGCGGTACTCCACGGAAGTACGGAGGATAGCCTGATCATTAGCGACTCCAAATCAGCTATCCGGAACTACACCAAAGGTTGGGTGTCCGCGGATGGGGCGCGCATGCTCAACGCCAGAGTCGGGGACTTCGTGTCCGGCACGATTACGAACAAGGCCCTCAAATGGTTCCCCGCGCACGTCGGGGAGCTTGGCACCACCAAAGACAACAGCCACGACAACAACGACAACAACAATACCAACGGCCGAAGACACACCGGCATTCCGCCCAACCACAACGAGCGCGCCCATCTCGTCGCGAGGCAGCTTACCCGCCGCGACGCGATCCCCCATAGGGCAGCCGCCGCCGTTGTTGTGCGGGGCCCCAACGGAGGAGTTACCAACACAACCCAAATCGCGGCGGACGTAGCTGGGGGCCACGGGGACGCCAACCGCGACATCACGGAGTTTCCGGCCTCGTACCGAGAGGTTCTTGGTCACTACAAGAAAGAACGTAAGAAATATCCACAACCCCGTGGGCGGCTGGACAGGTCCCAGGCAGTCGACCTGAGGCGGTTGCAGACAGGCACTTTCACCAACTCCCTACCACCTGCACCGCCTGTGGCCCGCGCGGCACCCATCGCCCGGCTGCCCCTGGTGCGAGCACGAACGGGCTGATATGGCCCATATGCTTTGGGAATGTCAACGCCATGAGCAAGAAGCACCAAGAGGAAGGCAGAAGACAACATCAGGACCCTCTGAAGGCGGGTGCCTCCCAGAGAGATGGCAAGCCGCCCTCCTCAGCGAGGCACCCGAAGACCAGGAGTGGGCCGTCCAGCGGGCCAGGGCTATTGCCGAGGATCTCGAGAGATTTTTCTCCGGCGATGGACCCCTGGCAGCCTAGCCCCGGGCACCAACATCCATAACCGTTGGACATATAAAGTTTATTCCTGTCCGACAAATAAAATTAATTCCCCTGTTCAAATTAGATTATTTGTGAACGATTGTGTACTGTATAACGAAATTACCTGCCATGAAGATAGACTACTACTAAACTCTAATCTCCAAAGCATTCATGTCCTGGTGTCGTCGGTGGAACATGGAATTGAATGCCAGTAAAACAGTCTACATTTCAATAACTAAAAATAATTTAAAAAGAACTGTCATTTTTCTGCAAAATAGGTTCAGAACTGCTTGCGGAAGTCAGGGAGTGCAAGAACTTGGGAATCTCAATAGCCAACAACCTCAGTTGGAGTACTTACATTTCTAACATAAGTAACTCTTCTTTCAAGAAACTGCTTTCTCAGAAATAAGCTGAAACATACACCTCCTAGTACAAGGTTAACGGCTTTTACATCTCTAATTCGACCTAAACTCGAATAGGCCAGCATTGTCTGAAACTAGAGCGAGTTTCGGAGATGCTCTCTTCAGTTCATGCGCCTCTCATACTCTTCCATTGTGCTATGCTGTCCACATGAGCATATAGAAGAACGGACTAACACAGGTCTTGGACGACTGGAGTTCTTGGAGAAAGGCAATTCTCATTCAGATGTTTTAGTTATTACAATAACTATGATGGCTTCTTTAGCCGTGACATTTATATTACCAACGCATCTAAAGTCTGCGTTAATTTTATGTCAGACTCAATGACACTGTGAGCAAATAAGACTGCACGACACCCATACAAATAGCCTGAAAGAAATGTGTTATTCTGGCTTTCATTATTGTCTTTAGATTCAGCGCAACGGTCTTATTGTAGAAGGTGTTAATGTTCTTGTGCTATATTTGCGTCAGTGAAAGTGCAATACCGACGACTATGCCTTGATTAAATAGACGTGCGAATAACCCTTTGCCGATTTTTTTCCTTAGCGCTGCGCGCTTCGTGTTGGCTTCAACTCCACAGATGTCCGCTATGCTTTAGGGACGATCAATTACGTGAAAAAATTCATATCTGGATGAAGATGGCTTGCCACTCATCGCCTCTGCATGCAAGTTTTCACGAATAAATAAATGAAGCCTGAGATCTTCAAATAAAATCTGGATTACATGTATTTCCAAAAGACTCCACATAAAAATGCTAACTTATGGCATACAGTGTAACAGTTGACTACTATGCGACTGCATCAAACTCTTGTATAAAAACCCGGCAAGAGAAGGAAACAGAAAAGAGGTAAGGGGTTTCATGATGATAATCGATGATTGATAGGTTTTGGTGTAACAAGGGTGAGTTCTGGCACAAGAACGCAAGACATATGGCATTAATGAGTGGACAATAGGATATTCAAGGCCAACTGCTCCGAAATTTCACTTGGTCTCAATTTCCTATAAATGCTTAGCAGATACTGCCAATGTCATCTGACTAGCAGCATTTAAGTCTTTATATATATATATATATATATTGTAATGAAGAGAAGCAGACAGACAATCGGCCGTACGCCAGAACGTCTCGTTTACTTCTGCTTCCTCTTCCTCGCTCGCGGTCCGAGCGCTCCAGCCCCACTGCACATCTTTGTCTTCCCACTCGGCCACGCTGCGGACCTAAAACAAAAGGATCGACAGTTCATTTTAAAATTGGCAGTTCAGTTCAAGCGCCGAAACCTTTTTTTGAGGCGTGACACGTGCACGGCGAAGTTATTTCTTTTACGCCTATCGAGGCTAGCACCTGGAATTGCGGTGCTCACGCGCCAGGTGTTCTCTCCTATGCGTTCCGTAATCTTGAAGGGCCCGTCAAACCTCGGTAGTAACTTCTGGCCTGGTGCGCTGACTCCCCTTTGTACCCACACCTCGTCACCGACGTTATACACCGGAGCAGGTCGATGTCGCCGGTCATAGTGTCGTTTCTGCGTTTCTTGCGCTTGTGAAGCTCTTCTGATCACTGCTGTTCTAATCTTTTTAAAGGCGGAAGCTCGGTCGGCGGAGCTGGCGATGGTAACTGGAGTGTCTAGGCTAAGGACCGCTTTCAGCTGGGGCACCTTCCTGCAGACGGTTTCCTATGGCGTTGCCCCATAGACGTCTGTTGCGCCGTGTTAACGGTGTAAGCCGCTGACTGAAGGTGACCGTCCTGGTCGGCGTCTCCTTTTTTCCCTATTTTCGTATATGGAGCGAGTCGCGCCTGGATGCTTTGGTTAGTTCGCTCCGTAAGGCCATTTGCCTGGGGATGAAATGCGGACGTGTAATGGTGCTGCACTCCTGCCTTACTAATGTAATTTCTTAGTTCCCGACTGCGGAATGTCGTGGCACCGTCTGATATTAATTTTTTGGGCAGGCCATGTCTCCATTCAAATCGTAGCTTCAGGAAATCGATTAGGTGGCCAGACGCGATAGATGGCACGGCGGCCACTTCGACGTACTTCTACAAATAGTCCACGGCCACAGTGATGTAGCGGTTTCCTGCTGTAGTGATCGGTAGAGGTCCGATGTAGTCGATGCCAACAGTATGAAAAATAGTTTCTGGCAGCTGAATAGGTGTCAGTAATTCAGGCTGGCATCCTGGCAGTCGCTTACATTGCTGACACACTTCACAACTGGCGACGTAGGAGCGGACATTGCTTTCCATCTTCGGCCACCAGAAGCGTTCTTGTATTTTCCGGAGCGTGGCTCGCTGGCCGATGTGCCCTCCTTCCGGAGTGTCATGAATGGCTCGTAATATTTCCGATCTAAACCAACTGGGGATCAGTAGGAGGTGCCGTTATTCTGAGTGATCCTTGTGCCACTGCCGCCGATACAGCCTGTCATCGCGTAATACATATGTGGAATTCTTTCCCGTAGCAGCGATTGAGGCAATGATGGAAGCTAAGTCTTTATCTTCCTGTTGGGCTTTGGAGAAGCCTTGTTGTGAGAAGAAAATGCGACTCTCCTCGTTTTGGGACACGTGGTCAAGGGGGTTCCCTGAGAGGGCATCGGCGATGTTGTTTAGCCCCCCAGCACGGTGGCGCACGTCAAAATCATATTCTTGCAGCGTGATAATCCATCGGGCGAACTTATGCTTCAGCTGCTGCTTTGAGAACATGCATGTTAATGCAGCGTTATCGGTCACGACTGTGAACTTGCAGCCAAAAAAGATAGTGCCGGAATTTATCATCCACACTCTATACCACCGCTAGACATTCAAGCTCATTGGAGTGGTAATGGCGCTCTGTATTTGAAAGTTTGCGGCTCGCATACGTGACAATACGTTCGATACCATCAGGGTCACGTTGTACTAGTACTGCTCCAAGGCCCATCTGGCTGGCATCTGTGTGCACCTCCGTAGTGCAGTCGTCATTGAAGTGATGTAGTAGGGCGCAGTGAGTTAACTGCTGCTTCAAAGTTAGAAAAGCGATTTCTTGTGGGGCGCCCCATTCAAAGCAAGCTCCCTTTTTAAGTAAATCGGTCAGGGGAGTGGCAATCGATGCGAATTAGGGAATAAATCTGCGCAAATGTGAAGCCATACCCACAAATGACTGAACTTGTTTCAGGCAAGTTGGTGTAGGATATTTCGCCACAGCAGCAATGCGCTCTGGGAGTGGCTGGATGCCGTTTGGAGAGATAGTATGGCCTAGGTATGAGATCTTGGAGAGACCAAACTGGCACTTCTCACGGTTCAACCGAAACCCCGCCTCATAGAGTCTGTGTAGTACTTCGTCCAAATTGCGCAGATGTTGCTCTTCCGTTGCGCCAACGACCAAGATGTCGTCCAGGTATACGACACAAGCTTGGTTCTTAAGAGGCCCTAGCACACAGTTCATGGCCCGCTGAAAGGTACTAGGAGCCGTGCGCAACCCAAACGGCATGCGGTTAAACTCGTACAAGCCTGAAGGAGTCCGAAAGGCGGTCTTGCACTTATCTTCTTCCGCGACGTTGATCTGCCAGTATCCCGCGCGTAAATCAAGCGATGAAAAGAACTTGGAATGACGGACCGTATCAATAGCGTCATCAATTCGAGGTAGTGGGTACGCGTCGGGCGTCGTACACTTGTTGAGCTGCCTGTACTCTACACAAAATCTTAAAGAGCCATTCTTTTTCTGAACAAACACGACAGGCGCTGACCACGGGCTTGAAGAGGGCCGAATGATGCCCGCGTTGAGCATTTCACACACGTGTTCCGCGATCACGGTGCGCTTCCGTTCCGCAAACCTCCTCAGTGGCACACATATCGGCGAGTGGTCCCCCGTAGGTATACGATGCGCCAACAAATTAGTGCCTGGGAGGTCGGCCGTGCTTTTGGCGAACAATGAAGCATGGCGAGCGAGTACCGAGGGCAAGGTAGGCAAATTTGCAGGCTCACCTGTCGGTGTCGGTACTGGCGTAGATGTGGCCGTGGTGTCTTGGGCCAGGGTTGTAGAAGGGCAGAGCTCAACACGACCGTGGTCGATGGTGATGCGAATGTCGTCGGATAGCAAGAAGTCCATCCCCAGAATCAAGTCGGCAGGGAGGTCCTCGAAAACAGGAACTGCTGGGACAAATTTTGTCCCGGCCGATGTCCGGACATGAATGTCGAGCATGCATGCCCACTGGCATAGCGCTGCCTCCGAGTCCGTAGAGCGGGGGTTGCGTCCATGGGCGGATGGTGTCAGGAGCTAGACGTTGGTGTAGCGCCGTCCTCGTAGCACCGGTATCCACAAGCGCCAGCAGGTCGCCTATCCCTTCCACAAAGGCCGGTAACATGGGAGATGGACAGGTCTGATAATGCATCCGTGTTTTAGTCGACTGAGGGCAATCCTTGGCATCGTGGCCAATACGACCGCAAGAGTATCAGCCGCGCCGTGTAGTGGCAGTCGGTGAAGGTCCAGCCTCCGGCATATCCTCAACAATACGACGGCGAATGCTCTGCTGCAGTTCGGCTGCCTTTCGAGCGAAAACATAGGGTGATGTTTCCGGAGGCTGAGCAGAGAGGATGATTGCATGCGTAAAGTCGAGCAACCCGTCGACCACATACTGGCGAGCAGCAGGAGAAAGCCAGGTGATTCCGCTGTCCTCGAGAAGCTTCACCTTTTCATAGACGTAGAGAGCCACCGCTTCGGTTGGTGCTTGTCGGCGTGAGCGCATGCGCATGAACCGATCGTCATAGGCAGGAGGAAGCTGGCTGAAAGTAGTCACTAAAGCCACACTCCATTCGGCCCAGGAAGTGTAGGCAGAGCCGTCATATCTATGCCACGCCTTGGCAGCATCACGAAGCCGGCTTTCGGCGAGTGACATTCTACGGGCTAAATAATTAATTGCGTGTACCCACAACGTTGGATCGTCCTCGACGCCACGAAACTCTGGAACTTCTAGGGGCGATGGTGCAGGAAGTGCGATGCGCGCAAGGGCTGTAGTGACGGATACTGTGACGTCTTCGAGGCGCTTGGACAGCGCTGCTATGACCTGTGTGAACGTAGCGATATCGCTAAAGGCCGCAGTCGAGGGGTTACGCACAGCGTCGACCGACGATGCAGTAGGCGCTGGAGTCGTGGCAGCGGAATCCACGTCCAAGGTAGCGTGTACGCCGTCCCTTGGCGGCACAGTGGTTTGCATAGAGACGGGACGTGAACCCATCACCTGAGTAGTCGGGACGAGAGGCACGGTACCGACGAGATGCGAGGCCGAGGAACCGTGGGCGTCGCGTTCGAGCGAGGCGGCCGGCGCTGGAGCAGGCGCCGCAAGATGCCGGAGGACGCGCCCGCTACGCGGCACGGTGGACGAGGACGGGTCGTCGAGCAGAAGTTCGTTGAGCGGCTGCGCCATTGTAATGAAGAGAAGCAGACAGACAATCGGCGGTCCGCCAGAACGCCTCGTTTACTTCTGCTTCCTCTTCCTCACACGCGGTCCGACCGCTGCAGCCCCTGTGCGCATCTTTGTCTTCATATAATATGTATATATATATATATATATATATATATATTTAACGGTGCACAGATGGTCCGTGCATGGAAGCAGAGGAAGATGAAGATTAAAGGCAGTGTTCGGATGACCATGTTGTTCTACGTCCGCAACCTCCTGCTCGCGTCACACTAGCCGACAGGATGAAGACCTTGCAGCCACCTCATCAGCCACACATCAACATGCAAGTCTTCCATGCCACGCTGTGAATCCCGAGCGCACAGTTCCCCCACAGACACCAACCAGCATCATGACCACATCACCGCAACCATTGGACATACCCAAGTACACCGGATAAGTGGACGATGGGCCCGTGGAAGATTGGTTCCACCTCTTCGAGCTCCACGCATCCGCTGCATCATGGTCGGAACGGGAAATGGTCGCAAACTTCAACGATTACGTCACTGGTGAGGCATTTCACTTCTACCTCATGCACATATTTGAAAATAACGAATCATGGAAGAAAATCAAAGCAGAGATGATGAGTCGATTTCAAGTATATGTCACAGACTCCTCCATTATCCACCAGCTGGACACATTTCAATTGGGTCGCCGCAGTCACACAGAGACTCAACGTAACTATCATCATCAGTGCCAACCAAAGCCACGCATGACTCGATCATCGACAATTTCTTCAAGTAGTGGTCCTCCCGAAAAGACGAAAGAAAATCGCAAGCCTACCATGATTTCACCACTCACAATGGACATAGTAAAGCCTCCTTTCGCTGAGCGATATCCAAGTCGCTTCGCTTCAAGATCAAATGTTCCACCAGGTTTCAGTGCCATGCAGGAGTCGCGAATATGTGTGTGTTCATCATGCTATCGTGCTCCTGCCATCGCGCATCCATCAGATGCGTTCACTGCGTCTTATACGTGCGACCCACCACCTGGTTTCCAGTCACGCCAGTCTTCTATGACGCTCATTCCGCAGTCCGGGCTTCCCAGAATTGCTTCGTTGGCTCATGGCACCTCGAATTTTCCAGAGTCAGGCCGATCACTGGAAGCGCACGGTGAAGTCACGTCTACAGCGACATCATCCATTGAAAGAGCATCCTGCAGGATTCCAAGCTGCATTAACTCAGACGACGGTACCATTCACACCAGTCAAGCAAAGAGCGCTGCTATAACTTCCAGCGGCGGTGACGTCAACCAGACTGCCTTCCCGCCAAGAGTACTGAAGGAAACCAACACGAGCGTGTCATCTTTTCACGAAGAAGACAATTTGCAGCCACCTAAATCTAGAGATCAAGCTGCTTCGCGACACTCAAGCTTTCTTCTGCATACTACACCTCCACAAGCCACTGCCACTTCAGAAGCTTTGCACGCGCCGAGCAGCATCGCACGCTGTCAAATTACAGAAGCGTCCATTCTGAATGAAGTCCCAGCAGCTTCAGAAGAGTCTACTGAGAATCCTGACAAACAGCCCTCGCCACCAGACACGTCTCACAAAAAGCAGCAGTGTACCAGCTACCATTTGATACCCACTTCAATTTGCCAAAGAAATCAAAGGCATAATTCGATAGAAGCGCTACCTCAACAAATGGCACAACCACATCATCATCACCAACTTCAAGAACAGCAGCAACAACGACTTCGATACAGAAGGCGACGAAGACCGTCACCGAAATTTCCCCAGATGCGACAAGAAAGACATCAACGCCAAAGCCTACTCAATTCAAGGCGAACTCAAGGAATATGGGGTTTTGTAAGAAATGAACGTCGCCAAATGCATGTTCAGCGCCATCTATCAGTATTGCCCTCACTCCACATATTTCTGCGACAACGCTGTACACGACGACGGAAAAGACACGGGCACTTTCTTGGCAAACCAGACCAACAGAGACGTCGCCGCCGCAACGACCCAGTCCACCGCACGTTCGAGCAGGATACACCGTGTGTCCGCAAGTCGCAACGACATCCGAGTTTCCAAGGCTGCTGTGTGTCCAAAGGTTTCTTCATCGGAGCATGGATATGTCGTCCGGAGTGCAACAGCCAGCCTCGGCCACCTGAGCTCTTCTGGACGTCACTGGACTGCCACACTGAAATCGTTCATGTGAGGAGACTAAGAGGGTATCATCCGCCCCTGTACCTACGGCTCTCTCGGGGGGAGGGGGAACGTGTAACGGTGCACAGATGGTCCGTGCATGGAAGCAGAGGAAGATGAAGATTAAAGGCAGTGTTCGGACGACCATGTTGTTCTACGTCCGCAACCTCCTGCTCGCGTCACATATATATACTGTAACGTGCACAAGAGGAGATAGAAGAGGAGGAGAACGAAGAACTCAGCACCAGCCACGGCTACATTTCGGTGGCGACATCGTGGCGACCTCTCATCCATCCTAGTCTTCACCTGTGAATAAACATCGATCATCCGTAACAGTTTTGGTGGAGGTGCGGGGTACCCAGCACCTCCACCGAGCCCTATAGGGTATCTTCATCAGAGCGCAGGATTATTGCGGACCAGGTACAAGACATGCTGAGGAAAAATGTGATTCAAGAATCATCAAGCCCATGGGCCGCACCTGTCATCCTGGTAAAGAAAAAAGATGGCTCGTGGAGATTTTGTGTTGATTATAGGCGACTAAATGCAATTACCAAGAAGAATGTGTACCCACTCCCGCGAATTGACGACGTAATAGACTGCCTACATTCTGCCTCCTACTTTTCGTCCCTCGATCTGCGTTCAGGCTATTGGCAGATACCTGTGGATCCCGTCGACAAAGAGAAGACCGCCTTTGTTACGCCGGACGGTTTGTTCGAATTTAACGTTATGCCGTTCGGGCTCTGCAATGCGCCCGCAACGTTCGAGAGATTCATGGACACAATTCTCCGTGGTCTAAAGTGGGAAATATGTCTTTGCTACCTGGATGATGTTATTTTCGGCCGCACTTTTGAGGAGCATAACGAGCGCCTTAGCCTGGTTCTGAAATGCATGGAGAAAGAAGATTTGATTCTTAACTCTGGAAAGTGTAGGTTTGGGGAGCGACAGACATTGGTTCTCGGTCAGCTAGTTGACAAAGATGGAGTCAGACCTGACCCCCGCAAGATAGAAGCGGTCAGTGCCTTCCAGCCTCCGCAGTCAGCGCGGGAACTGCGCAGTTTCCTGGGACTCTGTTCTTATTTCCGTCGTTTTGTCCCAAAATTCGCCGACGTTGTGCACCCGTTGACGCGTCTGTTGCAAAAGGATGTATCCTTCGACTGGACACCAGAATGTGAGTCATCGTTCCGTCAACTTAAATTCTTGCTTACGTCAGACCCCATCCTGCGTCATTTTGATCCGTGTTCCCCTACCGAAGTTCATACTGACGCCAGCGGTATAGGCATTGGAGCGGTACTTGTTCAACGGCGAAACGACGCCGAACACGTTGTTGCCTATGCCAGTCGTTGCTTAAGCAATGCTGAGCGAAACTACACAGTCACTGAGCAGGAATGCCTTGCAGCTGTTTTTGCTGTTCAGAAGTTTCGCTGTTACATCTATGGTCGTCCATTCAGCATAGTCACTGATCACCATTCATTATGCTGGCTGGTGAGCCTTCGGGATCCGTCCGGTCGTCTAGCACGGTGGGCCTTGAGACTACAAGAGTACGACTTTGTCGTGAAATACAGAAGCGGCCGCCGGCATGCTGACGCCGACTGTCTTTCCCGCATACCACTGCCAACGGCAAATTCTGAAGACGACACTTTCGATGACTGTCTGGCCGCTATTGCACCTCAATTTCCGGACGAGACCGTCTTCCAGGAGGATGAACGCAACGACGTCAATCTGGAACCTCTTTTTGTGATGGCCTTGAATCCGAAAGCAAGTGGTGGTTTTTCCATACGTGACAGCTTGTTATATAAAACCAACCACTCTGAAAGTGTCGCCCGCTTTCTTCTTGTAGTCCCGGAGAGTCTCCGTAGTGCTGTGCTACATCCCATGCATGATGATCCAACATCAGGTCATCTTGGATTCGCCCGTACGGTACAGCGTGTACAAGAGCGATTTTACTGGCCTCACATGCGTCAAAAAACAAAGCAATATGTGGCTAGTTGTGACCAATGCCAACGGCGGAAACGACCTTCAACCGCCCCACCATGCCTTCTGCAGGCGTTGATTCCCCCTCACACACTTTTTGAGCAAGTTGGCGTGGACCTCCTGGGCCCATTCCCACGGTCATCGAATAACAATCGATGGATCATCGTTTGTGTAGACCACCTTACACGCTACACCGAGACCGCAGCAGTGCCGTCATCTACCACTGTTTGCGTCGCTGCTTTCTTGTTGCATTATGTCGTCCTACGCCATGGCCCACCTCGCGTGATCATAAGTGATCGCGGTCGTCAATTCGTGGCTGACGCTGTTGAAGAGCTGATTCGGCTATGTGGAACACAATTTCGTCACTCGACGCCGTACCGTCCGCAAACCAACGGTCTTGTCGAACGCACGAATCGAACTTTGACGAACATGATATCCATGTATGTGTCCTCTAACCACAAGAACTGGGATGATGTGTTGCCATTCATAACATACGCCTACAACACTGCGAAGCATGAGGCAATGCCCTTTCTATCTGCTTTATGCTCGATCGCCGCGGAGCTTCCTCGACACGAGTCTGTCGTTTTCTCTGGACGCTGAGGATTCCGTCGCCAAGACACTTTGCCTCGCTGAGGAAGCCCGCCGAATAGCCCGCGTCCACACATTGGCATCACAAAACCGCTCGAAGGATCGGTACGATAGGTCCCATCAAGCCATTTATTTTGAAAGAGGTGACCAAGTGCTGCTATGGACCCCACAACGCAAGCGTGGCTTGTGCAGCAAATTCTTGTCACATTATGAGGGCCCGTTCGTTGTTTTAGATCGCCTGAGCAACCTTACTTACGTTGTTGCACAGGTTTCGGCTACAGATAGGCGTTCCAAGAAAACCAAGCTGGCTCAGGTTGCACGCCTTAAGCGCTACTACCCCACCGAAGAACAGTGACTCTCCCAGTGGGCTTCGTCTGCGAAAGGGGGATTGTAACGTGGACAAGAGGAGAGAGAAGAGGAGGAGAACGAAGAACTCAGCAGCAGCCACGGCTACATTTCGGTGGCGACATCGTGGTGACCTCTCATCCATCCTAGTCTTCACCTGTGAATATACATCGATCATCCGTAACAATATTTACACGTGTACTTGTTTATCTTTCACCGGCAAACAAATGTTAAACGTTAGCGCTCGGCGCAGGACGCGCCTGCATGTATCGGAAACTTCTCGGACATTATTGATGCTTCGATCTGTTCTGTGTTGTCACCGACCCTTATGTAATGTGATTGCATGAGGGACGCTAATTGTCTAGTACTTTCTGGAAGACACGCGGGAACCAGGGATTACTCTGGAACCTTCGGTGACTCATGTATAAAAGCCGACACGTTTCACCGCTGATCAGATTTTGACGATCGCCGACTGTGTTCGCCGCTATCGTTCTGTTTAGAGTGTAACTTGCTTTTGTGGGCACAGCAGGTTCGCTCAATAAAGAATCAACTTCGCCATACACAGTTTTATGGCTGTTTTCTTCACAGTCACTACTACGTGACATCTGGTGGAGGTGCTAGTGCGTTCATGCACCGAACGTCCCCGCAAAGCCGCGACCCAAGCACGAAACCAGAGGACTACAGCAACGTCGCCAAGGACCAGCCAGCTAGCTGTAGTCACCAAGGACTTGGGCCGGCATACACTTCTTCCCGAGAAGACCACAGTGATCAAGGCCAAGTCAACGACCCCAACGGCAGCCCCAGTATCCCCATCCTGCTGCAACAACCTCGGGAGCCACCGACCTTCCGTGGATCATCAGCTGAAGACCCTAAAACCTGACTGCAGACATACGAGAGGACCGCGACGTTCAACAAATGGAGCGATGACGAGAAGCTGCGCCATGTCTATTTTTCGTTGGATGACGCTGCTCGTACCTGGTATGACAACAGAGAGACCACCCTGGTGACGTGGGACCTATTTCGTGAGAACTTCGTGAGAACACTCACGAGTGTGGTATGAAAGTGTAAGAAACCGAGGGGTCGCCGCGGAGCGCCCGACCAAGAGGACCAGCTCAGCAGGCCTTCAGAACGGACTGGCGCGTGCCGTGCTTGCGCCGCTAGCACGCGCTGCCCAACTTTATTCTCCTCGCCATCCGCGGCCGGCCCCAAAGCGCCGGCCGAGAACGCCGACCTTAGCGTCCCCGCATAGCAGCGTCGGTGGGCGCTACAGGGCCCCCCGCCCAGACGGAACGGCGAAATGTGCGCGATTCACTGGGGTGGTCTGGCCTGTGAGTGCAGGAGTGGACGAGGTTTTGGTGGCGGCAGCTTGAAGAACGTGGCCCCGATGATCCCTGCATCTAGGAGGGCGCAGGGGCGACGCCATTGGCACTCTAAGCTGCAGATGCAGATGTTGCCTGGTCGGTCTGCATGGACGGTCGATCGCAGAACGGTGCGGGGAACACGGCAGCCACGATGACATCGTCCAAGTTTGGGCTGGTCAAGTGGTGAAGCCGGTGGTGGGGTGCGTCGGCGCCGACAGCAACATCGAATCCTACCCCCGCTGATGCTGCGACCGTGGTGACAAGCCCGCGACGACGGGACCCGGTTCTCTCTATCGAAGTTATCGTGGTGCCAACGTGTGAACGTCAGTCGGACCCGTGAACATAGATTCGGTGTTGAGGGCGGGCGCTTTCGAAGTGCGCGGTAGCAGCGTCCGGCCTGCCACCTGTGTAAAATCGGGTGGACGCAGCGATGAAAACCAGCGAAGCAGCGGGGCTGCCAGCCACGCTGGGCACGAGTTCTCCGACGCCGAGCACCGCAAGCCGAGGAGGCATCTTTGTGGCCAAACGTCAAGGCAGTGTCGTTCGGGCGTTGAAGCCGAGACACTGAACGTGTGCTGCGAGAGGGGGCAGGCGATAAGGGCTCCACGGGAAATACGCTGGCGTAGCTGGGAAGTACAGTGCACGTGATAGCTGACGGACCAGTCTCACCGCAGTGTTGCCGCAGGATTTCACTCGGAACAGGTGGACTGATATGCTTCTCGACAGCCGTCAAGGCACGGCTCGCTGCTGAGTCATCTCCACGGCTTGGACTGGGGACGTCATGTAACTCGGGTGGGGGTGGAGTGCATGCCGACTCTTTAGTATGCTCAGGCGTGGATGCAAGGTGGTCGTTGCTGAGGACTAGCGCGCTCACCAGTTGTGTAGTTGATGGTGCGGTCAGTGTGGCGGGAGGTTGTTCGTCGTCGGGGAACGAACGTGACGCGGGAGGCGCAGTTGTCTCGTTGTCTCCGCACAGTGGCTCCTGTGGTGTAGGTGCGGCGCAAGATTCGCGAGCAGTGGCGCAGCGTTCACCCGGCGCCGATGGTGAAGAGGACGACGTAGTTTGAGCCATTCCTTCAGAAGCGTCAGCCGTTGAAGGAAACTGTGTCGTGCTGTGTAAGTGATCGGGAACTGGTACGCCAAAGTGTTGAAAGAAGGCGGTCTTGAGGCCCTCGTACATGTTCTGGTCTGATGACGGAAGGTCAAGACGAGAGAAGACGTCAGTGGGAATTTCTCGCTTGAGGAGTAGGTACCGCCAGAGCTGTGACGACACGCCATTTACGTATAGCTGTGCGTCTACCTGCGCGAACCACACGATAGGGCTGTGCGGACGGTAGGGCCACAGTTGCAAACGCCATGGGTCGTCGAGCGTTGGTGGGCGCCACTCTTCTTCCAGCTGGTCCATGGCCGCGGGCAGGGCTCGGTAGCAGGCGATGCTGAATCGGTCCTTGTTGATACTCTGAGGATCACGTCCGAAGTCACCAATGTAAGAAACCGAGGGGTCGCCGCGGAGCGCCCGACCAAGAGGACCAGCTCAGCAGGCCTTCAGAACGGACTGGCGCGTGCCGTGCTTGCGCCGCTAGCACGCGCTGCCCAACTTTATTCTCCTCGCCATCCGCGGCCGGCCCCAAAACGCCGGCCGAGAACGCCGACCTTAGCGTCCCCGCATAGCAGCGTCGGTGGGCGCTACAAAAGAAAAGGGCCGAAGTTCTTTTAGCAACCAGAGTGAAATTGCCGAACGAGGACATCACGATCTCCACGGAGGAGATGACTCGCCTCTGCCGCCACGCCGACCTCGACATCTCTGAAGAAAAGAAAGTTCGGTTGTTGATACGGGGTGTCAAAGATCAAGTATTCGCCGGAGTGATACGCAACCCACCCAAGACTGTCGCAGAATTTGTTTCGGAGGCCACAACAACCGAAAAGACGCTTGAAATGCGCGTCAGACAAAACAACCCAGCCGCAGCCACAGGTGGCCTCGATCGCTTGACATAGTTAAAGAAGAGATTCAGCGGTCCCTGGAAGTGCCAGCAGTTCGGGCGTCGCCTCAACCACAGCCAGAAGCGATTACCTATGCCGCCGTTGCCTGCCGTGAAGGTTCGCCTCCGTGCTCGCGCCAGGGCCCCGTAACGCCGCAGTTCCGTCGTCCACCGCCGCCGCCGCCAGCACGTCCGCACGTCGCCCAGCGCAGCTACCAGAGGAAGACGGACATTTGGCGCGCCCCCAATCACCACCCACTCTGCTATCACTGCGGGGAAGCCCGCCATGTTTACTGCCGATACCCATACAGCCAGATGGGCCTAAGAGGGTTCGACGTCAACGCGCCACGTCCACAGCTTGGCGAGCACCCACGTGATATCGCCGACTACCTCGCCGGAGCCCAGTGGCCACCACGACGACCCTCACGCTCGCCGTCACGAGGCCGCTACATCTCGCCGCATCGCCGGCTGTACGCAGGCCCAGTCCGGGGCGGATCTCCCAGCCCTTACCCTGGAAACTAAAACCAGCAACCGATGCAGGTGCGGTTGCTGTATGACGCAATGCCCAAGATCCTGCGCCGCCGACGAAAAAGATTCGCGAATCATCACGACGAGGTATCAGCACGCCGCCTTGCACGAGCCTTGACGACACTTCGCCACCGAAAGAAGACCTGCCGACACGACGTAGCAGCAGCGGAGCTAGCCGACGCAGTCGTGATCGGACGCCACGACTTAAGCGCAACGCCAGACGTCGATCTACCGACCTAGACGTGCTAATCGATGGTCATAACGTCACCGCGCTCCTCGACACTGGAGCCGACTATTCCGTCTTCAGTGGCCCGTTCGCCGCCAAGTTAAAGAAGGTGAAGACCGCCTGGCAAGGACCCGATATCCGGACAGCGGGAGGCCACCATATAAGGCCGTCTTGAATCTGCACAGCGCAAGTCACGGTTAACAACCGTACTTAACCGGCGAGCTTCGTAATCCTGCAGCTCTGCTCCAGGGATGTCATCCTAGGCATGTACTTTCTAAACCGTGCACGGTGCAGTCATCGACTTAAGGTGCAAGTCGATAACGCTTTCAAAGCACAAAGCGATACCACCGGATACAAACATCAGTTACCATGTCTTGAAGGTGCTTCAAGAACAAGTCACCGTTCCGCCTTGCTCCAACTTAATGATTTCCGTCGGTACCGAAGTGCCTGTAGACATGGAGGGCGTCGTCGAGAGCGATCATCACTTACATTCTCGACCGTGAAATCTGCGTGGCTAGAGGCATAGCTGAGCTACGTGAAGGGAAAGTAAGAGTGATGATCACAAACTTCAGCCATGAATACAAGCGCATTAACAAAGGCACAACGGTCGCCTACATCGATAAAATAGTACAAGCCAGCAGTGCTTTCACCTTCACGGATTCTAGCGAACCTGCAACGACGACTGTAGTACCTGAACCAGCTTTCGACATCAATCATAACCACCCCAGGCATAAGAAAGAACAGCTAAAAGCCCTGCTCCTGCAATACAAGGACTGCTTCTCGTCGTCGTCAAAAATTCGACAAACGCCTGTCGCCAAGCACCGCATCATATCCGACGAATATACCCACCCACTCCTTCAGAGCTCGTAACGAGTTTCGGCGCGTGAACGCGACGCCATAAGGCAACAAGTTGACGAAATGCTACGCGACGACATCATCCAGCCGTGCAAGAGTCCATGGGCGTCCCCCGTGGTGTTAGTAAAGAAGAATGATGGAACGCTACGTTTTTGCGTCGATTATCGTCGCCTCAATAAAATCACGAAGAAGGACGTATACCCTCTCCCACGGATAGAAGATGCCTTAGATCGACTCTACAATGCAAAATATTTTTCGTAGTTGGACCTCAATACCGGCTACTGTCAAATCAAATTCGATGAGATGGACCGGGAGAAGACTGCCTTTATAACACCAGACGGACGGTTCGAGTTCAAGGTCATGCCGTTTGGTCTTTGCTCGGCACCTGCGATTTTCCAACGCGTCATGAGTACAGTACTGGCAGGCTTGAAGTGGCAGACTTGCCTCGTCGACTTCGAAGACGCCGTTGTGTTTGCTTCAAGCTTCCAAGAACACCTCCGGCGCCTTGAAACAGTTCTTCAAGCAATCCAGACCTCCGGACTCGCGTTGAAGCCAGAAAAGTGCCGCTTCGCATACGAGGAGCTCTTGTTTTTGGGCCACGTCATCAACTAGTTTGGAGTGAACCCTGACCCACAGAAAACTGTGGCCATCTCGGACTTCCCTCCGCCCGCCGACAAGAAGGCAGTGCGTATATTTCTTGGACTGTGCGCCTATTACAGGCGCTACGTCAACGACTTTTCACGGATCGGCGAGTCACTGACGTATCTCACGAAGGCTGACGTCGAGTTCAAGCGGGAGACAGCGCAAGTCGAAGCATTGAAGAACTCAAGCGACGTCATCGAATAATCGACTTATTAGGGCTTTTCCAGACGTCGACGTCCGGGAATAAATGGATCGTCGTAGCTACGGACTACCTCACCCACTACGCCGAAACAAAAGCCTTGCCCAAAGGCAGTGCCGCCGAGGTAGCCAGATCCTTCGTTGAGATCTTCCTGCGTCACGGTGCCCCAGAAGCCCTCATCACCGACAGAGGTATACGGCCTTTACAGCAGATCTAACTCAAGCCATCCTGCGATTCAGCCAGACAAGCCATCGCTGGACCACCGCGTACCACCTGCAGACGAATGGCCTCACTGAGCGCCTAAATAAGACCATCGCCGACATGCTGACAATGTACGCCGACGTCGAACACAAGACGTGGGATGCCATTCTTCCGTACGTGACGTTCGCATGCAATACGGCCGTGCAAGAAACGACGCACGTGGCGCCATTCAACCTGGTCTACGGAAGGAACCCGGCAACGACGCTTGATGCCACGCTACCGGACGCCACCGACGAACACTATCTCGATGTTGCCACCTGCTTGCAGCGCGCCGAAGAAGGTCAACGGCTCGCCCGCTTGCGTATCAAAGACCAGCAGAGGACCGATAGCCGACACTCCAATCTTCGACGATGCTACGTCGAGTACCAGCCTGGTGACCATGTTTTGGTCTGGACTCCGATACGCCAACGAAGATTTAGCGAGAAACTGTTACGAGGCTATTTCGGACCCTATAAGATCATCCGACGTATTGGCGCACGGGACTGTGAGGTCGTGCCACACAGCATTTCCAATCGCAACGGCGCCGCGCACGACCTGAAGTCATCCACCTGGTGCGTCTCAAGCCATTCTACGCCCGCCGACGAATTTAGGGACTTTGCTGCTTTGTTGCTGTTGTTTTTTTTTTGGTCTCTTTATTATGCATGATTTTGTTTTAGCTTTCGTGCTTGTAGCATCGGGACGATGTTTTTTCAAGGGAGGGTATTGACACGTGTACTTGTTTATCTTTCACCGGTCACCGCTTTTCACCGGCAAGCAAATGACGTTAGCGCCAGGCGCAGGACGCGCCTGCATGTATCGGAAACTTCTCGGACGTTAGTGATGCTTCTATCTGTGCTCTGTTGTCACCGACGCTTATGTAATCTGATTGTATGAGCGACACGAGTTGTCTAGTGGTTTCTGGAAGACACGCGGGCACCAGGGATTGCCCTGGAACCTTCGATGACTCATGCATAAAAGCTGATGCGTTTCGCCGATGATGATATTTGGGTGATCGCCGACTGCGTTCGTCGCTATCGTTGTGGTTCGAGTGTAGCTTGCATTTGTGGGCACAGGTTCGCCCATTAAAGGATCAGTTTCGTCATACACAGTTTTACGACTGTTTTATTCACCGTCACTACTACGTGACAGCATATGGACCGGATGCTTCAGCGAAAACATTAAAAACTTTCTAAAGGTTGCCTGTTCTAGTTCTGTTTGTGTGAAAAACTTTATTTAATGTACACGAAGGAAGCTTGAGGTGGCCTGGAGGGGGCCACCTCTCACACTCACTAGGTGGGCTCCTCATTACAGGAGCCCATTCGCGGCCACCGCGGCTTGTGCTCGGTCGACCATGGCCTGCTGACTCGCCAGGTCGCGCTGCCTCCCAGTCCTCCCGGGTGGGGTTGGGTTTTGGGGTGAGATTCGGGGTTGATTGGCATGCCCACACCATGTGGAAGATGTCCGAAGACTTCTCCGCACAGTGCGGGCATTTTCCTGTACAGCAGGATCAAAGTGCTTTAAAACTGCCGGGCACAGCACTGTTTTGATGTAAAGGCGGAGGCGTGTACGTTCCTCTGCCTTTGTAAAACCGTTACAGGGTTTAGGATAAATTGCGTGGCGGAATTGGTATAGTAGAGTAACTTCTCGAAAATGTAGGGCCGGATTGGGTTCGGGATCCATTTTGGAAGGGGGTGAAGGCGTTGCCCGGAGAGTGAGCGCGCGGGCAGCGGCGTCTGCCGTTTCGTTGCCTTCGAGGCCCATATGAGCAGGAGCCCATACGATCGTTCGAGACGCGAGGGCTCCGAGGTAGTCACTGTTTTGAAGGATGCAAGACGCAATGAGAGGGATGTACCCCTGTTCAATATTTCTGCAGGCCCCCCTCGAGTCGGTAATGAAGACGTGCGAGTCCTGGGCTGCGGCAGCTAGCGCGATGGCAACTTCCTCCGCATGTGTTATGTCTTGGGCTCTGAATGTTAGGCCATTCACCGCGATGTTTTCATGGACGACTGCGGCCGTGTACCATCCCCCCCATGGTGAGGGCCGGAGGTGTCCACGTAGAAGATTCCTTGTTTGTTCCCATAGTGGCGGGCCAGTGCCTCCGCCCGCGCAAGGCGCCGGCCACTGTGGTCGTCACGTGTCATGTTGGCCGGAGAGGCCGCACGTGCAGGGCGTACCTCCAGACTTCGGGGATGCGTACGCGCTCTTCCGTCAGTGTTGGGTGCTGGATGTGAAGTCAGGCTAATAGGCGGCGTCCCGACGGCGTCTTTGAAACTCTTGGATATTGATTGGTCAAGTGTGCCTCCCGGAGCTCCGCGAAAGTGTTTACCATCCCCAAGCCCATGAGGCGGTGGTTGGACGTGGTTATTGGGAGATCAAGGGCACGCTTGTACATCTTCCTGAGAATCACCTCGAGGGCGTTCTCGTCATACTTGCGCAGGTGGAGATAAGGAGTCAAGTACATGACTCGACTGGTCACGAATGCATGCGCCAGCCGCAAGGCGTCTTTGCACCGTAACCCCCCGCGTTTGTTGGAAACCCGGCGGAACATCCGGCCTACCTGGTCCCCCACCTTACGCGATTTGGCTGTTGTCGTATCAACTCGTTTGTGTTTGTGGATAAAGAAAACAAGCAAATTAGAATCTCATCGTGTTCGGGTCAACAATTCCAGTTCAAGTGGCGTTCCAACTGCTTTTGTGCTTCGATGCATATAACGGCGTTTTGATAAGAGAGGAACTGGAGCGCCCATCCATTTCTCCGGAACGTTCGGTAAATAATATCTCGAAAATGGTGTCATCCTGGGAATTCGTTCCAAGTGGATCTGCCTAGCAAACTCAACGGCTAGAATATGTAAATTGCAATGTGGGCCATATTGACACGACGCATTTCAAGCCTCTTCAGTAGCGCTATGACAGTTTGTGCGTTCTGCCTTCCTGGCTTGGCCGCTACGATATTTGAGCATTCGTCAATGCACACTAGGAAAGACTGCGTTGTCTTAACGCATAATTAGTTTAAAACTCAATCTGTGATTTTTGTGAATTAGTCGATTATACATTTCAATTTTTTGTGCGAGTATTTTCCGCCTCGAATGGACCAGAGCATGAACTAGAATTGTGTTGTCTGCCACAGGCGACCTGAAAATTTTTTGAAAGTGTTTGCTGAAGCACCCTGTATATACGTAACATTCCGAGACTGACAGCCACAGAAGCTTATTTTGTTCTTCTTCTACTACTGCCATTGTCATTAAAAGCAGTTCTTTGTCTTCTTTGGTTCTTTGGGTAACTACACTCTCCCTGGCTTTGTTTTGTCCCTCCGCTAGATCTACGGAATCACATTGCTGATGGCTGCTATTTCCGTGACACCATATTGCGTCATATAGTCGATGGCCTTAAGAATTCTGTCTTGTGTAGCCGTTCTCGTCACTTTAAATGGTCCTACAAGTTTTGTGTTAGGGCTGCCATAGCCTTTCCTTATTATAATCAGATCGTCTAAAGTAATAGCGGGAATATTATTGTTATGACGCTTGCCAAATGCTGACTTAAGCGCCTCCCTATGTTTTGTTTGCTTGTTTGCAGTTTTACTGGTCTCCTTAAGGTGAAGCTCTCCTTTGATACACAGTGTGTCGTCTGCAGGCAGGCACGCTGGCTCACCGAAGGCGGCATAGTGCGTACTTCATCCCAAAGCACTTGTACGAGATCTGTTGTGATGCGACACTGCTGATTGGAGACAACGCTTCCACCGTCCTGGGAATCCCGGGTACATATATGTTCCTTATAATGCCTCGTATAACCTGCTCTGCGAGCCCATTGGCTTACGGATGGTATGGGGCTGTGAACTTCAGAATGATGTTCCTTCCTCGTGCCCACTTCGCAACTATCTGGCTTCGCAACGCAGACCCATTGTCAGGCACGACGCATTTCAATCCTTGGAACACGTCTCCATTCAGTAGCGCTATGACGTGCGTTTGTGCGTTCTCCCTTCCTGGCTTGGCAGCTACGATACTTGAGCATTCGTTAAAGCACACCAGAAAAGACTGCGTTATCTTCACACCTTTGCTTTTTTTAGCTCGGCAAAGTCAACATGAACTGTCTTAAATGGAACATTTGCTATAAGTGGAAATATTGCCACGGGGATGAGAGTAGCAAAAAGGGACAGGAAAATTATATTTACACGATATATACAGAGAGAGACGGCTGCAGGCAAGATGGCAGAACAACAACACGAGCGCTGCCCAGATCATCGTCTTCATCGTCGTTTTGGCGCATTCTTCCATCCATGCTCGGCATAGCGCGTAACATAGAACCTCCGTCGTCGAGAGTGCCGTCTCGGCGCTTAAGGAGCAGTAGGATGTTGTCCGGCAACATAAGGCTTAAGGCGGGAGACGTGCACAATATCAGTGGCGGACGCGGCAGATGAGCGACTGTCCAATGAAGTGATCTCGTACGTGACGTCTGTGACCTGGCGTAGGACCTTGTAAGGCCCGGAGTATCGGGAAAGAAGCTTTGACGACAAGCCAACGTGGCGGCAAGGCGTCCAGAGGAGTACCGAAGAGCCCGGAGAGTAATTAACGACTTGATGGCTATCATAGCGGGCCTTCTGAGACAGCTGGGAGGCATAAAGACGATCCCGTGCAATCTGGCGAGCCGTTGCAGCCCGAGAAGCTGCATCGCGGGCGTAGTCGGTAACAGGGTGCACAGTTAATGGTAAATGTGGGATGGCGGCCAAACAAGAGATAAAAGGGGGTAAAGCCAGCGGTGTCATGGCGTGACGAGTTGTAGGCGAATGTCACATCAGGCAAGGTGCTGTCCCAATCACGGTGGTCTCAGGAAACACACATGGAGAGCATTGTGGTCAGCGTGCGGTTGAGGCGCTCGGTAAGCGCATTGGTTTGCGGTTGGTAGGCAGTGGATAGCTTGTGACGGATGGAACACGAACGAAGAATGTCGTCGAGGACTTCGGACAGAAAGGAGCAACCACGGTCGGTCAGCAGCTGTCGAGGAGCGCCGTGGTGAAGAATAACGTCGTAAAGTAGGAATTCCGCAACGTCAGTGGCACAGCTTGTCGGTAGTGCCCGTGTGATTGCTTATTGAGTCACGTAGCCGTAGCGACGGCAATCCACTTGTTCGCAGTCAGACATGTTGGGAATGGCCCGATGAGATCAAGGCTGACGCGGTAGAACGGGATACTGGGAATGTCGATGGGCTGAAGAGGACCGGCTGGCGACAAGGATGGATGCTCATGGCGCTGGCAAGACTCGCAAGAAGCAACGTATCGGCGCACAGAGCGCTGGAGGCCTGGCCAGAAGAACCGACGCCGAACGCGATCGTACGTACGAGTTGCTCCGAGATGTCCAGCGGTTGGGGCATCATGAAGCTGTTCGAGGAGAGTGGAACGGAGTGTTTCGGGAACAACCAGTAGAAGCTCTGGGCCATTGGAGCTGGTGTTGCGTCTGTATAAGATGCCGTCACGAAGCACGACTAATTGTAGGGACGGGGCACAGTCATGAGAGCGTATACGGCGGATAATTGACCGCAAATTGGCATCACTGAGCTGTTTGCTGCGTATGTCGGATAAAGCGGATATCGCGAAGACACATGCGTCCGAATCGTGCGCTGACAAGTCGGGAGGGTCCACTGGATGACGGGATAGGCAGTCCGCATCCTGGTGCAGTCTGCCAGACTTGTAAGTGACGTCAAAGCTGTATTCTTGCAGTTTCAGTGCCCAGCGACCAAGTCGTCCAGTCGGATCTTTGAGGGAAGACAACCAGCAAAGCGCATGGTTGTCTGTGATGACCGAAAAGGTGCGGCCAAACAATATGGTCGAAACTTTCTGACAGCCCAAACTAGTGCGAGGCACTCGCGCTCAGTGATCTAAAATTTGCACTTTGAAGAGGAAAGAAGGCAACTGGCACAGGCGATGACGCGATCGCGTCCTTGTCGCCGCTGGGCGAGAACAGCGCCGATGCCATGTCCACTGGCGTCTGTGCGAAGTTCAGTGGGGGCTGACGGGTCAAAATTGGCCAAGATGGGTGGTGACGTAAGTAACGTCGAGAGCGTGTTAAACGCAGTGGCCTGTTCAGGACCCCAACAAAATGGGGTTTCCTTCTTCAAAAGTTCCGTGAGTGGGCGGGCATCGTCGGCGATGTTCTTGACAAAACGTCGAAAATAGAGTCACAAGCCGACAAAGCTCCGTACGTCTTTAGTGGAATGTGGCATATGGAAGTCTTTGACAACACAAATTTTCTCTGGGTCAGGTGGTACGCCTTCAGCACTGAAAGGGTGGCCAAGCACAGTGATATCGCGGCGGCCAAAACGGCATTTGGCAGAGTTGAGCTGAAGGCCTGCTTGCCTGAAAACTTCAAGAACTGCCGACAATCGGCTAAGATGACTGTCAAATGTCGGTGAGAACACGATGACATCATCAAGGTAACACAGGCAAGTTGACCATTTGTACCCACGGAGGAGGGAGTCCATCATCCTTTCAAATGTGGCTGGGGCATTACACAGTCCAAAGGGCCTTACCTTAAATTGGTAAAGTTCATCGGGCGTAACAAATGCGGTCTTTTCACGGTCTTGATCATCGACGGAGATCTGCTAGTAGCCTGACCTCAGGTCGATAGAAGAGAAGTATGCAGACTCGTGTAGACAGTCGAAAGCGTCATCGATCCGCGGCAAAGGGTAGACGTCCTTTCGCGTTACCTTTGTAGTGAAGTAGAAGAACAGGGAGCAAGCAGTAGTGGGGCGCTCTCATAGATGTAGGGCGCGAGCGCAGATCACGAGCTCTTGGCGTTGAGACCATTGCTCTCTGGCGACTGAACTGGTTTTCGCCTGCCGCTTGCCGTCAGTAAATCTCCTTATCAAAGTGGTGGAGGTGCGGGGTACCCCCTTCAAACCTGGAACTCCGAAGCCGGACGTTGCCCACCACTGCTCCGACAATGCCTGATGACGCCACCCAGCAAGACGCGGCCCAAGCTCCATCGGTCATCGTGTCAAGCGCGCTGCGTCAGCGCGATCCCGCTTTCTTTAGCGGCACCGATGACTATGACGTAGAAGATTGGCTAACGTCGTTTGAAAGGGTGAGCGCGCACAACAAGTGGGAGGACGCTACAAAACTACGCAGCGTCCTGTTCTACCTCACACACGTCGCAAACCTCTGGTTTCGTAACCATGAGTCAGACTTCGTCAATTGGACGGCTTTCAAGACGAGCTTCGCGGAAGTGTTCGGTCGCCCCGCAGTGCGCAAGCTTCGCGCTGAACAGCGTCTACGCGGACGTGCGCAGCAGCAGGGCGAGAACTTCACGAGCTATATTGAAGACGTCATTGACTTGTGCAAGCGCGTGAATCCTTCTATGATTGAGCAAGACAGGATAAAGCACATCATGAAAGGCATAGACGATGACGCCTTTCAGATGTGGCTGGCCAAGGACCCACGCACCGTGTCTGAACTCGTGACCTTGTGCCAGAGCTTCGACGAACTACGTAAGCAGCGCGTCCTAGCTTGGCGGCAGACGTCAACAGACGTTTCCCTGGCTGCGTTCACCATCGGCGGCGACCACACGGCGCTCCTGTCACAGATTAAGGAGCTTGTGCGTGAGGAAGTTGCTCGACAGCTTTCATTTTTTCCGACCACGCAAGTGCCTACGCCTAGGCTGACTCCAACCATCCGACAAGTGATACAGGAGCAGGTCACCGAGGCTTTGCCGTCTGCCTTTCAGCCGACTGGTGTCACTGCGCCGCTATCATTTGTGGTGCCGTCTGCTGCTCCTCCGGCTCCTGTTGCCGCGCCTCTGACGTATGCGGATGCCGTCATGAAGCCACGTCCTCAACCTGTACTAACCCTCAACCACCAATTCGACCACCAGCGACGGTGCTTTTCGGGGCGCAGCCACAGTACGCAAATCCTTGGCGCACTGCAGACAACCGCCCGATCTGCTATGCTTGCGGAATTCTGGGTCATGTTGTGCGATTCTGTCGCCGACGCTTCGCGGCGACCACGAATACGCCGAGATATCCAGACTACTCCTTCCGACCTCCCTATCGCACGCAGCCAGATCGATAGCCTGAAACATGCGCCCGTGATCACCAGCCCACTTCCGATGCCCAACCTTTTGCTGCTCGTCGGTCCCCCTCACCGCGCCGCCGTTCTCTTTCGCCTATGCGTCGCCGATCCAATACTGGTGAGGCGGAAAACTGATTACCGCAGCTTCTGAGGCACGAGCTGCGCCGTCGTCAACCTGTCTAAGTCCTCGCTTGTCCCCCGCCAATGTTATTGAAGTGTTTGTTGACGGTGTACGAACTCTTGCGCTTGTGGACACCGGCGCCGCTATTTCTGTAATGAGCCATACGTTTTGCCGTTCTATCCGTAAAGTGACGACGCCACCTTCAGGATTTTCTCTCCGTACTGCGAGCGCACAATATATTCAACCCGTTGCAGCATGTACGGCCAGGGTGCTCATACAAGACGTGATCTACAGTGTTGAGTTCCTTGTGCTGGCCTCGTGTTCCCATGACCTGATCCTCGGGTGGGATTTTTTGTCCCGTAACCACGCTGTCATCGACTGCGCTCGTGCTCAGGTAGAGTTCGCTGTGTTTCCCGAGACGCCTTCCACCCATGTGGCCGGTCCTGGGGATAGAAAGCTTGTCGTCACCGCCGATATTGACCTGCCACCTCAGAGTGCCGTCATTGTTCCCGTTTCCTGTGCCGCCCTTTCCGACGCCACCGTTCTGTTCACACCATCTGACTTGTTTCGTCGCCGCCACAATACGTCACTGCCTTTTGCCATCCTCGCGCTTCATCAGGAGAATACCGGACTACTTGTTTGCAACCCCAATTCAGGCCCTCTGACTTTGCACCGAAATGAAACGCTTGGCCACGTTCAGCCTGTAGACGCTGCTGTTATTGTACCCCTTGACCCCTCTGTGCCTGAGACTCAGCATCCGCTGAACGCCCTGACCCATCACCTTGCGTCCGACGCCGTGCTCTCGGAATCTTTTCACCGTTCCATCGACAGCGACCTCGATCCGGCTGCACGGACGCAGCTTCTTGCCCTTCTACACGAGTTCCGCACTTCGTTGACTTACCGCAAGCGTCCCTAGGCCGAACTAATGCGGTTGTTCACACGATTGACACTGGGCCTCACGCTCCTTTGCGACAGCGCCCTACCATGT
>NC_051156.1:123583609-123617351 GCF_013339745.2 Dermacentor silvarum
GGGCTGATCGTCCGCGTTCTCCATTCCGCAGGGTGCGAAAGAAGACAGGAGAGGTGTAGGATCGTCGAGCGGTCCAGATGAATAAGGCTGAGCGTCAGGACGTCAGTGGTCACGCCGATGGAAGGCCGAGATTGGCAACCTCCTGCCTTACTACAGCTTGAATGAGGGAGACTGATGGCTGCGTTGGTTCACTGGCGTGGGATGTAAAGACGGGTGGTGGAATGGTGCCGGACAGCAGCTTCAATCCGCGACGAACAATACGCGTAACGTGGTCACAGGTGGGCGGCAGGCGAACGGCATCACCCGATGAACTTGCAGCCGTATGGTTAGCCGGGTGAATCTCTGGGTTATACGGCGGCTCTTGGCATGTTCAACACCGCCGACACTCTGATGATTGTGTCAACGGTATCAACGTTGGTATACACGAGCAGTTAAGGCATCGTCGGCGATAACTTTGAGCACATGAGAAACCCCTCGGACTCAGACATGTGCTCGTCAACCTGGCGGCAAAGAGCGATGACGTCCTGGATGTAAGAGACGTATGACTCGGAGGATGTCTGCGCACGAGTCGCAAGGTCATTCCGCGCAGCATGCTGCCGGCCAGTGCTGTCACCGAAAAGGTCGCGTATCTTCCTTTGAAGAGTCCCAGCTTGTATGTCCGCCTCGTGCGTCTTGAACCACACCGTGGTTGGCCAGCGAGGTAAACAAGCACGTTGGCGAGCATAAGGTCGAGTCCCACCTGTAGCTGGCGCTGATCCGTTCGTAAAGGTTGAGCCATTTGTCGACGTCAACCCCATCCTGGCCGGAAAAGACGCCAGGATCACGAGCAGGAGGCAGAACGATGTAGGTGGGAGCCACGGGAGCGGCAGCGGGTGAAGACGTGCCTGCACCGACTGAAATGGTCGGAAGCGTGATGAAGCGGCCGTTGCGGAGCTCCGTGATGGAAACAGCGAACTACCCAGCACTTCCACCACAAAGATGTTACGTAAAACGACACAAGGCGGGACTATTTACACTGTATTTACACTACACAGACACAGTAGCCAAGATGTTGGACAGCCACCAGCACCCGACAGAACGGTCTTCTTTGTCGTCTGCCCTGGCAGAATGTGTCTCTCGTAGCAATATCAACGCGAACGCCCTAGGAAAGAAGGCGAGGTCAGGCAATGCCACGAGCGGCGCGGGAGCCTAGTGGCTGGGAACCGAAGAAATAAATGATCAATTGAGTTTGAGCTTCGGTGCTGGAACAACGTCTCGTTGTCTCTTTCTCGTGTGCTCTACACGTCCGCCGTTACGTCGCCACATATGAACTCCAGAGGTTGAAAAAGCCGTCTATTTAACCTGTGTTCTTCAGTTGCTTGATATACAATAACAGCTCTTTCATTAACCTATTTTTAACTCACTAGCCCTTTCCGTCTGTTTATTTTCGCCAAGTGTGCGTCTATGCCCGCGATTACCAAAACGCCAACGATGATGTCGCAGGCTTTCGACACGGCGTTAATGTTCAATGTGGTGATCTTCGAGTACTTCGCGCAGACTTATCTCATCGCTTTCTCCCCACTGCCATCGCTTACACTACTCGCTCGTGGTAGACATAACACAAACACGCACGATCTATGAAGTATCAATCACGCGCTAGTTGACATGCTGTTGACGTACATATTCGTTGATCACCGGATAGGAACGTGGCCCTGTCTTTGGTGACATTCGCGTGTAACTTCTCGCTCTGCAGCACCGCTGTTATTCATCACTCTGGTGCGTCAGAAGGAGCGTAGTGCATTTTCGCTGAACATACTTTCGGCTTTAGATGCGACCTCTGCGAAGACTTTAGATGCTCGTGGTGAACTGCCCTGACTGATCACAAGCCAACTCGCTCGTACCCAGTTATTCGCTTAACAGCAGGTCCAAAATGTTTTATGCGGCAGTCACACCTGCATCGCCTGCTGATCACCAGAACCGGTTTTATTCGTCAGTTGTCACCGGAATCGATTAATTTAACCTGAAAATGCGAGTGTTTCTTCGAAGAGAGAGCACGCATTGTTTCTCTTTACCAGCACGACGTGAGCCAGCGTCAAATGCCCGCCATTATGAATCGACCTTTGTATACTGTTAATAGAATTTGCCAGGCATTCCGGGAAGGACCGCTCTGCAACCTTCCCCGTTGACACAGGCAGCGGGCGGCGGACAGTGCGAAGGACCTGCTTATCAAACAAGCAGCAAAAGAGGCACCGTTCATCACGGCTCGAGAGATCAAAGACAGCTTAAACATCTCCGCCAGCACGTCAACGATCAGACGTCGACCGCACGAGAATGGCCTGCGAAGCCGTGTGGCACCCCAAAAGCCTGCCCTTTCGGAAGCCAATAAACGCGCATGATTTGTGTTTGCTGAAGAACACGCAGCGTGGGCTGTGGAGGACTGGTGCTGTGTCATGTTCACCGACGAGTCAATGTTTCGCACTCGCTGGGACCAGCGTCAGAGAATTTGGATAACTCACAACGCCACGTATGACATTCACACAATTTAGCACGTCGACTCTTGTTTTTTGCATGATTGCTGTAATGCAACGCAGATTAATATTTTGCTATTTCAACTCGAAAATGAACCCGCACTTTGGTATATCCAATATGACGTGATATATTTTATAGGGCACCATTATTAAGCAACCGTTTCCGCCATCTTTGATGACAAAGGTTACCGCAAGGCTTGAAATATGGTTTACATTCCTTTTTCAGATTGAGCCCAGGAACATATAGCACGTGGGCAGCAGCGGCCGCTGCTCCGTCAGCGTTTGGGGCGCGCTGTCTAAGGAGGGCCTCCGACCACTGGTTCGCTTTGCGAGGAAAATTAAACGCAGCGGCGTATTGTGATTTAAACGAAAGCGTCGTTGTGCATTCTGCTCTCGACGGGCCGTTCCCTGACGGCCTTTATTTCTTCCAGCAGGACCGCAGCCCTATCCCACATGGCAAAATTACAATGCGCGTGCTGGAAGAACTGGGAATGATGCTCTTAGAGTGGCCTTCACAAGGCGCCCGACATGAACATCGTTGAAAATCTGTGGGGCGCCCATGAAGAAGGCACTCTCGCGGTCGGCCAATTGCGTGCGGCTCTCAAGACGCCTGTGGGCTGCCGTAAAAGAAGAATGGGAACGCCTGCGAGCGAGCGATTTTGTGGATCGACTCTTCAACAGTTTTCCGGGAAGGATGAGAGCCATCGTGCAGCTGAAGGTGGCTTCACCAAGTACTAAATTTCAGTTAGCAGTTATATTCTCGCGGAAACCATCGCGCCTTCACTCCGGCAAAGTCTCGCTGTACACCGCTGCTTATTTTCAAATAAAGGCTTCAATAAAGGCTTCTTGCTGTTTGTTCAGCCCTTTTTCATTCATTTATTTACAGTAATTTGAGCCTTTCTATTTAAAGGAGTACTGACACAAAATTTCGAAGGCGAGATATTCAGTGGAATAGATTGTGTGAGAACACGCATGCATCATCTAAGAAATATCAGCAGATAATATAGCCTAGAACATATTGTAAAATCAATTTTTATAAGTGCGTACGTGCCGTGCTATTGCATGCTTTCCCCATCCTTGGCTTCCATGTAACAACCAACACCACCACCATCACGAGTTTGTGTTGGCTGCCACGGTCCTTCCTAGCAGAGACCTTTTCAACGGAAAGAGGCGGAAGGCATGCACGGGAGTACAAGAACAGACGTCCTTGTCTCAGCGGGGTGCTCACGTAGCCAGCTATGTTTACACAGAAACCACACGCTCTCCGGGCTACTGCTACTGGGCACTACAAAACCGTGTCCAAAAATTAGCCGTCGCGCGCTCGAGCAAACGAACTTTAGCAGCCGTGATGAGTGGGTTGGTAACTACTTACTTCAATAGGAAAAAACAAGATGCATATTTTGTCTGTTAGTGCTCCTTTAAGTGGACCTTTGTTTCGAAGTGTAATTATAGCGTGCACGACCTCCGTGTCACGACTTCACGCAGCAGTTAATTTTAATGTCGAGATCTTCACCAGACATATTCAGACAGTCTTTTTTCGTATCGGGCCACGCCGACAGCGCCACAATGCTGAAGCGGAACACCGCAACTCGTATCGTGCCGAGACGCCGGACCGCGCCACAATGCTGAAGCGGAGCGCCGCAACTAAAAACCAAACCACAAGCGATCGCACGCCCCTGCCGGCAACCGTAGCAGGTGCGAGCAATATACCGCGATGCGCAGATTTGACGATCGAATGCATGAATGTTGCAGAATTTTCGCTTCTGTTTTCTTTTTTTTCTTCCTTCAAAAATCCGAGCGGGAACAAAGGCAAAAAAAAATCGCACTTCAGTGGGGTGGCGCTGTGCTACCAAACCGGATGTGTGGGCCTGTCTGCGCTGATGACTGGACGGCGCGCACTATGCTGTTCTAATGCTTGTGGCACGCGCTCCGCTGTTCGGCTTTCATTTGACGCTGATAGTACATCGAACCAAGCCACAACAACTGGGACACTATTTTAACCATTCGTGACGTTTGCTCATAACACCGCAGTTCAGAGCACTACTGGGTACTCCCCTTTCTACCTGTTTATGGTCATTCGTCAACGTTCACCATCGACGCCTCCTTCTTCAAGGCCCCCACTAACACTCAGCAACTATACATGAACAGTTCGTGGCTCGACTTGCCGATTGCCAACGATGTCCTCTATAATACCGAAGCAAGCCAGCAAGACCGCAAGCTGCGTTACGACAGCTCACGCCGTGACGTCACCTTTCCCCCTGGCGATGAATTGTGACCACTTCAGCGCTTTATCTTCTCATCTGTACATACTCATCATCACGACTTGAGACCATGGCTATGGGACTTTGGCTGGGGACAATAATGAGAGACTTACGATCTAAACCGTTAGTGTACTTCCATCTTACCAACATTTGGAAGAGTATTGTTTCGACGTGCGTCTCATGTAAAGTCGTCACATGACGTCGTCAGTTGGTCATCGGCCAGAGATAGTACACGGCGTCCAGTTAATCGCTGATTGTATCAAATCACCAACTGGACTGTTCCACGTCTGCATGCGCGCTACAAGTGTGGCGGGCTGGATCAAGCTAATACCCCGTGCAGTCACGCTGGCTCAGCCCGACACGACGCTCGCTTAAACCGATCGGATGGTGTTTACGGGAGCACGATAGACCACTATCAGCCCGACAAAGCGGCTCGACTCCTTTTGGTCGTGTTCATGTTAACAATCTGTATGAATCTTTCCCGACTCGTAAACGCATTATCGTCGATCGGCCCTGATCTCGTGGGCAATCTGAGTTTCTATTGTTGATTTCGAATTCGCAGAGCGGCACCTCGTAGGAGAAAATCAAAGGACCACATTCGCAATTCTAGCCTGTCGTTACATTGCATAGCTGGACGGGTCTAAACACCTGGGGAAACTCACATGAGTGTGTCATGCCTGAACAGGCTGAATGTTTAGCCTGTGCATCAATGTCGTCTGTGACATCCTCACGTGGCATTGTCCGCATAATTACGCGCAATTGTTTCGTGGCCGAGCTTTACCAGTGACAGTGAGAAGAACTTTTATTGGTCCTGAGAAACTCCCCAGGGGGAGCCGAAGTCTCCCTCAGGTCAAGTCGGTGGCTCCGCGCACGATGGCACCGGAAGGCGAAATCCCGTTGCGATGTCGTGGGCCCTCTGGACTGCCTGGAGTGTTTCACGTAGTTCATAAGTGCGTGACAAATCGGCATGGTTCCATCCAGGGGAAACAGTCAGGCGACTGGAAAGACTGGGACAAGCAAGTGTAATGTTTCCGGGGTGGGCTTAAGCAGTGCTACACGATAACGTGGAATGCTCCGTCAGGAGGAAAAGGAAGGAGCCTTGCTGTTTTGCTCGTGGATGGACAATGCATCGACGAGCTACAGCTCAACGGGCCCACCTTGTCCCGTGCGCTGGTCAGTTTAGTGTTTGTAGACGAACGACCATAACCTGGCGGCTCTTTTCCTGGTCCGGATCCTGTCAGTCCATATAATGTTACGTCAGCTACTTTCGACTTTAATTTTGATTTGATGCATGCCTGTTTCCAGTAAAGTATTTTTTGCAGCGAAATAAAGAACGAAATTTTTATTATTTGCACCTGTTACTTTCACATGTGTATATTTCAAAACTAAATTAAGGGGCCACCTAGCAATCCCAACTTCAAATTTAGGTTACACACTCAAAGTTGTAGGGCATGTCCGTAAGCGACATTTCTTTCCTGCCTATTCCTACACTCGATCCGAAGGTTCGCGTCACATTTACGTCGCAAGCCCCAATTTCCTTTTTTTTTCCTTCTTTTGTGCGCGTGGACACTCCCGGTAGGAGTATAACCGCGTTCTGCAAGTTACCGAGGTCACGTGCCATAATCTCTGACGTTGCAGGCAGTGCGCATCTTACAGACATTTGTGCTTGTGACCTCGACTTTCTGGCCTGAAGCGCTGCACCCTCGAGAGAAAGGGCGCGTGTGCTTCTGTTTACAATTTAAGCTGTTTGCGTCCATCGTAGCCGCTTGGCAAGTAGCAGACACGACTGCTATCGTGTAATCTACATGCTGCGCTTGTCTGCTTGTAATGTCCAAACCTGGTGAAGAGCTTTAACGCCCACAGTCTCGTTATGATTCAGAAAAAACGGAATAATTGTGGTCACGTGGCTGCTTTAAAGCGCCCCTAAACCACCTCAGATATTTTTTGAACATTTCAAGTAACACGCGCATCGAGTTCAGAATGGCGTCACAATCAACGATGCTAAACGCTGCAGCGCTACGCGCCGCGGACGCGCCACAAAATGATAAAAAAAAGAATGCCGTCCTCCTCGCCTGGCTTTTTCGGTATGCCCCGCGGTCATCACGATGTCAGCAGGGTACATTTGGTGATGTAACCGGGTCGACAATGCCCATTGGTCGAACAAGAACCTACGACTTGAGGTTTGTGTGTTAGCAGGTACGCGTGCTCCCTGCTATTCCTCGCCGTGCTGCTCGCTTGTGCACGCTTGCGAAACGGTAATTACAGCCCGCAACGCAAGTGCCAAATCGTTCGCGTTCCAACACAGTCGTGCTTAGCGGTCTGATTAGCTGCGCTAACAGAGTGCGACAGTGCTGGCCTTTCTAGACGAGCGCGCAACACAGGGTCTATAGCGGCACGCTTCGGATGAACACAGGCCGGCACGGAAGCAAAAGCGGGTAGCCGGGAAGCGCTGAATCATGGCTAAGGCCCGTCCACGTTACCGGCACGGTAACTCGTCGCACGCCGTTTGCCATTCGCGGGCCGCCGTTTGTCAGCGGTTTTGCTCGCGAATGGCGAGATTTCCTTGCCGTATGTAGAAAGGATGAGACTGGGACTCATCTGTGCGGCAGCCTCACCGCCGCTGATCGCTCGTCAACGCCGATATCGTCGCTAGGCCCTTTCCGATTCCCTTCAAAGCTAAAGCGAACAGCACTTCGAAATGAATTACTGACGCTCAAGAGGCGCAATATTTTCCTATCGTTGTTGTCGCTCTTCACAATAATTGTACACAAAGAAGAAAAATACGCTGATATTAGGAGCGCCGTCCGCTGTGATGCGAGCACAGCCGAGCCGGTCGTCTCCCGTCAGTAGCCGTGCACAGCAGCTGAGCTCGACAAGTATCGGAGCTCTCGTTCATGTTAAACGTTTGACAGCGGATATTGTTTTTCATGAAATGTACAATTTATGCATCGCTTTATCTAGCGGAAATAATTTTGCTTGGAACAGAAGCTGCAGCCGATGTTTTCGTCGCCGGCGGCGGAGGCGCGCAGCTTCGCGCGTTGTCGATTGGCCCGTCGATCGTGCAGCGTGCGGTGCGCCGGCCGAACTGTCGTACACTCGACCCCTCTCGCGCGGCAGACGTTCTACTGGCACTGGAGGTCAGTTCGCTGTCGTATATTTGCTTCGAGCGCGGGCGTGCCTTAACCGGAAGTGGACAGTGTTTTGAGAAACGCGTTGGCGATGACGTCTGTCACGTGACATAGGAGGAGCACTCGGCGAGGAGGAGAGACCAGCCGACGAGGAGAGTAGCGAAGGAAAGAGCGAAACGTGCGAGGGCCGTGTTTAGATCATCAAACGCGTGTAACTCCGCTATTACGGCACCATTTCGAAAAATTCGCGTGGCTATGTGTTCGTTGTAGAATCGTGCACAACTGCAACACCACAACTAAATTTCGACCTCTGGCTGGTTTAGGGGTCCTTTAAGGTGCGCGCAGTGTGCGGTACACGAGCGTTGTTGCGTTCTGCCGCCATCGGAAGGCGGCCGCCTTTTCCATGCCCCCCAAATACCCAATGCCCACAAGGTATTTAAGGTATTTAAATAAACAAATGAAATAAGTATACACATCTGACGTATATCTTGGAATCTATGTGAAACGAAGCTCTCTCGAAGCGGGCAATAAAACGGTATAAATTTGCCCATGTGATTCCTGCGTCTCTCGCATAACGGAAACTGGTGATTGCGACCGCTGAGGAACGCGTCATGCGGCAACCAGGCTCCGAACTCGCGCTTATTTCTGGGCGTGCAGCGCCATCTTGTGGCCCTGCCGAGAAGTCCGCGCGTAAACTCCGAAGACGCGTACGTGCTTCACGTGACGCAATCGAAGAAATCCTGAATAAATTAAACAAAAAGCTTGGGTTATGCTATGCGTCGGCACTTCCACCATACACTGTCAAATTTCATTCGCTCGACACCGCAAAATTTTGGGCCTTTCGAACAAAAAAGAACGAGGCAGCTAGCCATATTATACACCAGGGGAATACATCCACAAAAAGCACAATATTGTGCAATATTTTAATGAATAATTCTGCAGTGTTCTTTTCTAACTCTGATACTACTACACGTCATAACTGTACGCCATCCAACTGTGCACCTGATATTGTGTCACTACCAGGTGTTCTTTCAATGGTACTCAACCCTAAAACTAAATCCTCCCCAGGTCCAGATGACACAGCTAAGGATTTTTTTTGAGGAGGTATGCCGTAGCATTAACACCTTTTATAGTTGTTATATTGCAAGTGTCCTTGCCTTCAGCCTTGAGGATGGCTCTTGGCACGTGTTGTACCAGAACTTAAAAAAGGTAACGCCACACTAGCGACAAGTTACCGTCCTATATCACTAACTTCATGTTAAAACTACTTCAACATATCATATCTAATGAAATTAAGTTTATAAGTGATAACAAAATAATTTGTTCTTGGCCACACGGTTATCTCAAGGTTTTCTTCTGCTGTAAACAATTACCAACAGTTATTCAAATTTTGCTAGTGTTTTTGATAGAACGGGTCAACATGATGTAATATTTGTAGATTTTAGAAAGCGTTCAATCTTCTATCACATAACAAGCTTATTACCTAAACTAGAATGAATTACCCTCCTACCAACTAAGTGAATTGGGTGGCTGCTATCTGACTAACCGCATGCAGTTCGTTTCAGTTATTGATATCATTAATGGACATTACAAATAAAATCGCCACGTTGCGATCCGCAGGGCAGTTCAAAACCACCCTGGGGGTACCCCAGTACACGCCAACCCATCAGGCTCCTCGAGCTGGGTGTGCACAACACGCTCGAGGAGGTCGACGAGGCGCAGAGAATCGCGCAGCTTGGAGAGGCTGTCGGGCACCAGAACGGGAAGACGAATCCTCGACCTGCTCGGGATTCGATATCACGAGGCACGGGGACTGAAGGATAACGCTTTTACCGGAAGTCAGAGGACGCCATACAGACGGAAAACATGCCGAGAACATGCACCCGGTGCATGACATGCAACGACGTAAACGCAGGGCGGAAGCAATCCTCGAGGATCACGGAAAGACGAGAAGGCGTCCTCTTCGTCGATGCAGTCAGGTACCCGCGGCCCGCCGTTAACGTTGGCGGCGAAGAGGGACGACGACCACCACCGCCACTACAACGGAATGTGCGAGAGGAACCGGGGACGCCAGCACCACCATCACTACTACTACTACTACGACAAAAACGGCAGCAACAAAAGCGCCAACATCAACGACACGGCCGGCCGACGGCGTGGGCGCCCGCCTTCTCCATTGGCAGTCGTAGATACGAAGGGAAGGATACGAGTCACGGGCATCAGCGAAGCTGCCGTCGGCCGAGGCAGTGGAGGAGATGGCCATAGCCCTCGCGGTACTCCACGGAAGTACGTAGGATAGCCTGATCATTAGCGACTCCAAATCAGCTATCCGGAACTACACCAAAGGTTGGGTGTCCGCGGATGTGGCGCGCATGCTCAACGCCAGAGTCGGGGACTTCGTGTCCGGCACGATTACGAACAAGGCCCTCAAATGGTTCCCCGCGCACGTCGGGGAGCTTGGCACCACCAAAGACAACAGCCACGACAACAACGACAACAACAATACCAACGGCCGAAGACACACCGGCATTCCGCCCAACCACAACGAGCGCGCCCATCTCGTCGCGAGGCAGGTTACTCGCCGCGACGCGATCCCCCAGAGGGCAGCCGCCGCCGTTGTTGTGCGGGGCCCCAACGGAGGAGTTACCAACACAACCCAAATCGCGGCGGACGTAGCTGGGGGCCACGGGGACGCCAACCACGACATCACGGAGTTTCCGGCCTCGTACCGAGAGGTTCTTGGTCACTACAAGAAAGAACGTAAGAAATATCCACAACTCCATGGGCGGCTGGACGGTCCCAGGCAATCGACCTGAGGCGGTTGCAGACAGGCACTTTCACCAACCTCCTACCACCTGCACCGCCTGTGCCCGCGCGGCACGCATCGCCCGGCTGCCCCTGGTGCGAGCACGAACGGGCTGATATGGCCCATATGCTTTGGGAATGTCAACGCCATGAGCAAGAAGCACCAGAGGAAGGCAGAAGACAACATCAGGACCCTCTGAAGGCGGGTGCCTCCCAGAGAGATGGCAAGCCGCCCTCCTCAGCGAGGCACCGCAAGACCAGGAGTGGGCCGTCCAGCGGGCCAGGGCTATTGCCGAGGATCTCGAGAGATTTTTTCTCCGGCGATGGACCCCTGGCAGCCTAGCCCGGGCACCAACATCCATAACCGTTGGACATATAAGTTTATTCCTATCCGACAAATAAATTAATTCTCCTGTTCAAATTAGATTATTTGTGAACGATTGTGTACTGTATAACGAAATTACCTGCCATGAAGATAGACCACTACTAAACTCTAATCTCCAAAGCATTCTGTCCTGGTGTCGTCGGCGGAACATGGAATTAAATGCCAGTAAAACAGTCTACATTTCAATAACTAAAAATAATTTTAAAAAACTGTCATTTTTCTGCAAACTAGGTTCAGAACTGCTTGCGGAAGTCAGGGAGTGCAAGAACTTGGGAATCTCAATAGCCAACAACCTCAGCTGGAGTACTTACATTTCTAACATAAGTAACTCTTCTTTCAAGAAACTGCTTCTCAGAAATAAGCTGAACATACACCTCCTAGTACAAGGTTAACGGCTTTTACATCTCTAATTCGACCTAAACTCGAATAGGCCAGCATTGTCTGAAACTAGAGCGAGTTTCGGAGATGCTCTCTTCAGTTCATGCGCCTCTCATACTCTTCCATTGTGCTATGCTGTCCACATGAGCATATAGAAGAACGGACTAACAAGGTCTTGGACGGACTGGAGTTCTTGGAGAAAGGCAATTCTCATTCAGATGTTTTAGTTATTACAATAACTATGATGGCTTCTTTAGCCGTGACATTTATATTACCAACGCATCTAAAGTCTGCGTTAATTTTATGTCAGACACAATGACACTGTGAGCAAATAAGGCTGCATGCCACCCGTACAAATAGCCTGAAAGAAATGTGTTATTCAGAATTTCATTATTCTCTTTAAATTCAGCGCAACGGTCTTAGTGTAGAAGGTGTTAATGTTCTTGTGCTATTTTTGTGTCAGTGCAACTGCATTAACGGCGACTATGCCTTGATTAAATAGACGTGCGAATAACCCTTTGCCGATTTTTTTTCCTTAGCGCTGCGCGCTTCGTGTTGGCTTCAACTCCACAGATGTCCGCTATGCTTTAGGGACGATCAATTACGTGAAAAAATTCATATCTGGATGAAGATGGCTTGCCACTCATCGCCTCTGCGTGCCAGCTTTCACGAATAAATAAATAAAGCCTGAGATCTTCAAATAAAATCTGGATTACATGTATTTCCAAACGACTCCACATACACATGCTAACTTATGGCCTACATTGTAACAGTTGACTACAATGCGACTGCATCAAACTCTTGTATAAAAACCCGGTAAGAGAAGGAAACAGAAAAGAGGTAAGTGGTTTCATGACGATAATCGATGATTAATAGGTTTTCGTGTAACAAGGGTCAGTTCTGGCACAATAACGCAAGACACATGGCAAGAATGAGTGGACAATAGGGTATTAAAGGCCAACTGCTTCGAAAGTTCACTTGGTCTCAATTTCCTATAAATGCTTAGCATATACTGCCAATGTCATCTTTTAGCAGCGTTTAAGTCTACAAATAATATATATATATATATATATATATATATAATATATATCTTTATATATAATATATTATTTGTAGACTTAGACAACCAGCTGTCCGCCAGAACGTCTCGTTTACTTCTGCTTCCTCTTCCTCGCTCGCGGTCCGAGCGCTCCAGCCCCAGTGCGCATCTTTGTCTTCCCACTCGGCCACGCTGCGGACCTAAAACAAAAGGATCGACAGTTCAGTTTAAAATTGGCAGTTCAGTTCAAACGCCGAAACCTTTTCTTGAGGCGTGACACGTGCACGGCGAAGTTACTTCTTTTACGCCTATCGAGGCTAGCACCTGGAATTGCGCTGCTCACGCGCCAGGTGTTCTCTCCTATGCGTTCGGTATTCTTGAAGGGCCCGTCAAACCTCGGTAGTAACTTCTGGCCTGGTGCGCTGACTCCCCTTTGTACCCACACCTCGTCACCGACGTTATACACCGGAGCAGGTCGATGACGGCGGTCATAGTGTCGTTTCTGCGTTTCTTGCGCTTGTTTAGCTCTTCTGATCACTGCTGTTCTAATCTTTTTAAAGGCGGAAGCTCGGTCGGCGGAGCTGGCGATGGTAACGGGAGTGTCTAGGCTAAGGACCGCTTTTAGCTGGGGCACCTTCCCGTAGAAGGTTTCATATGGCGTTGCCCCATGGACGTCTGTTGCGCCGTGTTAACGGCGTAAGCCGCTGACTGAAGGTGAACGTCCCAGTCGGCGTCTTCTTTTTTCCCTATTTTCGTATACGGAGCGAGTCGTGCCTGGATGCTTTGGTTAGTTCGTTCCCTAAGGCCATTTGCCTGGGGATGAGATGCGGACGTGTAATGGTGCTGCACTCCTGCCGTACTAAGGTAATTTCTTAGTTGGCGACTGCGGAATGTCGTGGCACGGTCTGATATTAATTTTTTGGCAGGCCATGTCTCCATTCAAGTCGTAGCTTCAGGAAATCGATTAGGTGGCCGGACGCGATAGATGGCACAGCGGCCACTTCGACGTACTTCGACAAATAGTCCACGGCCACAATGATGTAGCGGTTTCCTGCTGTAGTGATCGGTAGAGGTCCGATGTAGTCGATGCCAACAGTATGAAAAATAGTTTCTGGCAGCGGAATAGGTGTCAGTAATCCAGGCTGGCATCCTGGCAGTCGCTTATATTGCTGACACACTTCACAACTGGCGACGTAGGAGCGGGCATTGCTTCCCATCTTCGGCCACCAGAAGCGTTCTTGTATTTTCCGGAGCGTGGCTCGCTGGCCGATGTGCCCTCCTTCCGGAGTGTCATGAATGGCTCGTAATATTTCCGATCTAAAACAACTGGGGATCACTAGGAGGTAGCCGTTCTTCTGAGTGATCCTTGTGCCACTGCCGCCGATACAGCGTGGCATCGCGTAATACATATGTGGAATTCTTTCCCGTAGCAGCGATTGAGGCAGTGATGGAAGCTAAGTCTTTATCTTCCTGTTGGGCTTTGGAGAAGTCTTGTTGTGAGAAGAAAATGCGACTCTCCTCGTTTTGGGACACGCGGTCAAGGGGGTTCCGTGAGAGGGCATCGGCGATGTTGTTTAGCCCCCCAGCACGGTGGCGCACGTCAAAATCATATTCTTGCAGCGTGATAATCCATCGGGCAAACTTATGCTTCATCTGCTGCTTTGAGAACATCCATGTTAATGCAGCATTATCGGTCACGACTGTTTAACTTGCGGCCAAAAGATAGTGCCTGGAATTTATCATCCACACTCCATACCACCGCTAGACATTCAAGCTCATTGGAGTGGTAATGGCGCTCTGTATCTGAAAGTTTGCGGCTCGCATATGCGACAATGCGTTCGATACCATCAGGGTCAAGTTGTACTAGTACTGCTCCAAGGCCCATCTGGATGGCATCTGTGTGCACCTCCGTAGTCCAATCGTCATTGAAGTGATTTAGTACGGGGCAGTGAGTTAACTGCTGCTTCAAAGTTAGAAAAGGTATTTCTTGTGGGGCGCCCCATTCAAAGCAAGCTCCCTTTTTAAGTAAATCGGTCAGGGGAGCGGCAGTCGATGCGAAGTGGGGAATAAATCTGCGCAAATATGAAGCCATACCCACAAACGACTGAACTTGTTTCAGGCAAGTTGGTGTAGGATATTTCGCCACAGCAGCAATGCAGCTCTGGGAGCGGCTGGATGCTGTTTGGAAGAGATAGTATGGCCTAGGTATGAGATCTTGGAGAGACCAAACTGGCACTTGTCACGGTTCAACCGAAACCCCGCCTCATAGAGTCTGTGTAGTACTTCGTCCAATTTGCGCAGATGTTGTTGTTCCGTTGCGCCAACGACCAAGATGTCGTCCAGGTATACGACACAAGCTTGGTGCTTAAGAGGCCCTAGCACACAATTCATGGCCCGCTGAAAGGTACTCGGAGCCGTGCGCAGCCCAAACGGCATGCGGTTAAACTCGTACAAGCCTGAATGAGTCCGAAAGGCACTCTTGCACTTATCTTCTTCCGCGACGTTGATGTGCCCGTATCCCGCGCGTAAATCAAGTGATGAAAAGAACTTGGAATGACGGACCGTATCAATAGTGTCATCAATTCGAGGTAGTGGGTACGCGTCGGGCGTCGTACACTTGTTGAGCTGCCTGTAATCTACACAAAATCTTAAAGAGCCATTCTTTTTCCGAACAAGCGCTGACCATGGGCTTCAAGAGGGCCGAATGATGCCCGCGTCGAGCATTTCACGTGTTCCGCGATCACGGCGCGCTCCCGTTCCGCATACCTCCTCAGTGCACACATATCGGCGAGTGGTCCCCCGTAGGTATACGATGCACCAACAAATTAGTGCCTGGGAGGTCGGCCGTGCTTTTGGCGAACAATGAAGCGTGGCGAGCGAGTACCGAGGGCAAGGTAGGCAAATTTGCAGGCTCACCTGTCGGTGTCAGGACTGGCGTAGAAGTGGCCATGGTGTCTTGGGCCAGGGTTGTAGAAGGGCAGAGCTCAACACGACCGTGGTCGATGGTGATGCGAATGTCGTCGGACAGCAAGAAGTCCGTCCCCAGAATCATGTCGGCAGGGAGGTCCTCGAAAACAGGAACTGCTGGGACAAATTTTGTCCCGGCCGACGTCCGGACATGAATGTCGAGCATGCCCACTGGCATAGCGCTGCCTCCGAGTCCGTAGAGCAGGGGTTGCGTCCATGGGCGGATGGTGTCACGAGCATGACGTTAGTGTAGCGCCGTCCTCGCAGCACCGGTATCCACAAGCGCCAGCAGGTCACCTATCCCTTCCACAAAGACCGGTAACATAGGAGATTGACAGGCCTGATAATGAATCCGTGTTTTAGTCGACTGAGGGCAATCCTTGGCATTGTGGCCAATACGACCGCAAGAGAAGCAGCCGCGCCGTGTAGTGGCGGTCGGTGAAGGTCCAGCCTCCGGCATATCCACAGCAATATGACGGCGAGTGCTCTGCTGCAGTTTGGCTGCCTTTCGAGCGAAAACATAGGGTGACGTTTCCGGAGGCTGAGCAGAGAGGATGGCTGCATGCGTAGAGTCGAGCAACCCATCGACCACATACTGGCGAGCAGCAGGAGAGAGCCAGGTGATGCCGCAGTCCTTGAGAAGCTTCACCTTTTCATAGACGTAGATAGCCACCGCTTCGGTTGGTGCTTGTCGGCGTGAGCGCATGCGCATGAAGCATCGTCATAGGCAGAAGGGAGCTGGCTGAAAGCAGTCACTAAAGCCCACTCCATTTGGCACAGGAAGTGTAGGCAGAGCCGTCATATCTGTGCCACGCCTTGGCGGCATCACGAAGCCTGGCTTTCGGTGAGTGACATCGTCACGTCTTACGGCCAGGCGTGTCCACGGGCCAATGAATTAATTGCGTGTACCCACAACGTTGGATCATCCTCGAAGCCACGAAACTCTGGAACTTCCAGGGGCGATGGTGCAGGAAGTGCGCTACGGGCAAGGGCTGTAGTGACGGATACCGTGACGTCTTCGAGGTGCTTGGACAGCGCTGCTATGGCCTGTTTGAATGTAGCGATATTGCTGGAGGCCGCAGTCGAGGGGTTATGGACAGCGTCCACCGACGATGCAGTAGGCGCTGGAGTCATGGCAGCGGAATCCACGTCCAAGGGAGCGTGTACGGCGTCCCTTGGAGGCACAGTGGTTTGCATAGAGACGGGACGTGAATGACCTGAGTAGTCGGGACGAGAGGCACGGTACCGACGAGATGCGAGGCCGAGGAACCGTGGGCGTCGCGTCCGAGTGAGGCGGCCGGCGCTGGAGCAGGCGCCGCAAGATGCCGGAGGACGCGCCCGCTCCGTAGCACGGTGGATGAGGAAGGGTCGTCGCGCAGAGGTTCGTTGAGCGGCTGCACCATTGTAATGAAGAGAAGGCAGACAGACAATCGGCCTTCGGCCAGAACGCCTCGTTTGCTTCTGCTTCCTCTTCCTCGCTCGCGGTCCGAGCGCTCCAGCCCCAGTGCGCATCTTTGTCTTCACAATATATATATATGTACATATATACATATAGATAGATACATATATATATATATATATATATATATACACACACACACACATATACGGGGGATTCACGGTTACCCGAACGATCCCCCGGTGCTTCGCCCACTCATCATCATTCACTTCGTGGATATGCGGTGACTTTTTTTTATCCCTGACTACGCAGCCTTCTGGATACATGTGCGGACTGACGTGTGCAGTTTTCCCTAGTTTTGATTCTTCCCCTTAGAGGTAATTATTTAACTTATTTATGTTTCAAGTGCAAGTAGTCCTTTATCCCGATGATGTAACAATGCAGCACAGTGTCATTGGCTCAACTGTTGTACTATGCAGTGTTTGCACATATATAATGCTTAAGAGTTTGTGCCTGTTTCTGAGCCCAAATATGAACCAATTCTGTGCAAGACTTGTGACTTGGGTAGCATATAGAACTATGAAGTGTATACTAGCACATACGAGGTGTGTTCAAAAAGAAACCGGACTTTTGCTCTAACACCTTTACTGCTTATGGTACAACATTATAAGTGCTGTCCCCTTCAAAGTAGTCCCCTCTACTGGCAATGAACTCTTCCCATCTTTTCTTCCATTTTCGGAAAGCCTCCTGGAACGCACTTTCTGGAATGGCACGCAGGTCTCTTCTCGCATTGTCCTGGATCTCCTCTACAGTTTGGAAACAACGTCCTTTCAAGGTGGTTTTCAGCTTGGGGAATAGAAAAAAGTCTGCTGGGGCTAGGTCCAGAGAATATGGTGGGTGGGGCACTACAGGAGTGTGGTGTTTCGCTAAGTAGCTGCGGACAAGGAGCAACGTGTGAGCCGGGGCATTGTGATGATGCAACATCCAAGCCTGATTTTCCCACAATTCAGGCCTCTTACTGGGCACAGAATCTCTCAAACGTGCTAGGATTCACTGGTAAACTTCTTTGTTTACCGTCTGACCATGCGGCACTAATTCCTGATGGACAATGCCTTTGCAGTCAACAAACACAACCAACATCACCTTCATTTTTGACCGACTCATGCATGCTTTTTTTGGACGAGGAGAACCTTTGGCCACCCACTGCGATGACTGCACTTCTGTTTCCCCATCATAGCCATAAACCCATGTCTCATCGCCTGTTACAATGTTATTAAGAAAGTTTCATCGTCATTGGCAGCGGCGAGCAGTTCCTAGCTGATTTCAACACGGGTCTGCTTCTGTTCGTCAGTCAACAAACGCGGCACGAATTTTGCACTGACACGACGCATCCCAAGTTTGTCACTCAAAATTTCATGACATGATTCTACGCTGATACCCACTTCGTCAGCGACTTCTCAAACAGTCAAACAACGATGTCCACGAATCCCAGTTCGAACTCTCTCGATATGGTCATCATCTGTGGATGTGGAAGGTAGTACAGGCTTGGGATCGTCACTGACCGACATTCTTGAACCAATCATACGCTTGAACCAATCATAGCAGTGTGTGCGACTCATACAGTCCTCCCCGTATGCTTGGCTAAGCAACTGAAATGTCTCTGTGAAAGTTTTCCCAAGTTTGTACCAGAACTTCACATACACGCGCTGTTGTCAATTCCTTCATTGTCACTTTGGAACCAATCCGAAGAACAGCTTGTTCATGTGCTAGGTTCAGCGGCTGTATCTCGCCAACTAATGGTGAGAGCAAAACATGGCAAATGGCAGTTTGTTGTCTAAACCTGCCTCTACATGTGCTCAGTAGCCACAGCGCGCTCCCTCTGCTGGTTAGCGCACTATTTCCAAGTTCGGTTTCTTTATTAACACACCTCGTATGTGTAGCTCTTCCCGACATGTAACAGATGTGCATACAAGGCGTGCTTGCATTCTAAGTGCGTATTCCCAAACCTGTTCCATATGTAGGCATATAGATTAGTGCAAAAAATTGGCTGTGGTTTAGCTCTGGTAAAACATAGTCGAGTAGTCAGTGTGGCCACGGCTCAAAGTGCGGCAATGGCGAAGAGGCGAAAACCTGGCGTAATGTCGCTTCAAAAACGACAATAAAGAAGTCCTCGTATATTAGGGCCATATGTAGGCATTTAGATTAGATGGCGATATACAAGAGCTACGAAACATGAGACAGCTTATATGTTATACGTCAAAATTTTTTTTATTAGAAAAGTCAGAGCACAAGCTCTGTTGGTAGTGTTGGTGATGCAGAATTCAGATGTACAAGCTTCGGATGAAATCTGATCTGAATTAAAAAGTTTTTCACGCAAGATTATCGCTTCAGTTGTAAATATGACTATATTAATGAACACTTGTGTGTACATGCAGCTCTGTCCAATGTTAGAGGCACATTGAAGGTGTGCTCATAAGTAAACTTATTTCTTGTGTAGGCATTCAAATTTGCAGAAACAACCATCGCACACAAGGGCACATGAAACAGGATCTCACACTTCTGAATGCTTGATAAAAAGAAATGTATCTTGCGAGGTTTTTGATATTTAAGACAGCTATCTCAGTGTTCAATTGTGTCATGATCTACTCATACTAAATGCCACAGTTGTTGCTAAACAGGAATTAATTGTCATTGCATATTCGTTATATGGCAAATGACTTCTGCTCAAGGGCACCTTAGCTTTACCTCAGGTCATGCTGCATTATGTGTATCAGAACTACTGATACACTAGTATGATCTGTATGATGAAGAAGTTTATTTTTTGGTAGAATTGCTTGTATGAAGTAGTGATTGCTTTTTCACTGACTGAACATGTAAATATTTCTTTCAGATGGTGATGTACAAGAACTACGAAATGCGTAAATGTGTGCCATGTCTCCAAGGGAGCATTCAAGGCGTTCATGGCTAAGCACAAGCTGCAAGGCTTCTAATAAATGTTATGTTTCAGTACCAAACTGGTTCGATTGAGTTAAGTTCACTGGACTGGCTGGTCTTGTGGCTGTTCGTTGGTGACATGCAATCGCAACCACAAAGATGCATCTGAGAGATGGCAAGCTTGAATCCCATTTGTATGTAACATTTACCTGTGGTTCAAGCTGCCATTGCTTACCATCTCTATATTACAGAATTGATGCTAGTTGCAACGGGGACCAACTGGAACCTGTTAGAATGGGAACCAAATGGAACCGGTTGCAATCGGGATTAATTGGGAATTGTTCCATAAACCAGTTGAACTAGGACATTCCCAGTTGAAGACTTTCACCTTTCCCAGTTGAAGACTTTCACCTAAGATATGTGGACCAATAAAGGCCCAAGCAGAAGAGGAAGTCCAAAATCAGTCAACATATACATGAATCGTATCAAAAATTAAGAAATGATGAATAAAGCAAAATACAGAAAAAATACAGAAGTGGGACACAACTTCAGTACAATACAATTCCCTCAAGAGGCATAAAAAAAATCTGAACTTTTTGGTAATGCATTTCACTCGGCGATCATCTTTGCAACAATATTTATATACGAGTAAATTGGTGCATGCAAAAATGTTGGAAATACAATTGGATGCATTACAAAAAACTCGCAAACACAGACGCTTTTGACAATACCAAAACTGAAGAAAACGCCGCCATTACCGCTCGCCGGAAATGATATACCGACCAGAATGTTGAGAATCAGTGTGGCTTCTCGGCATGACCTCAGAAATTAGACAGTGCCTGTGGCATGCTGAAAATATTGATGGCGACGTGTTGAGATTTGCGTCGTACCTGCTAATGATCAGATTCAACTGTCGTCACCTTGGGTGCTATTTAAAGGCTGTTTATCAGAAAATAAGACAATTACCAGTCTTGCAGCATTGCCAGACTGCTTCAGTGTCACTCAATTATAATCGATATAGCCGTAGCAAAATTTCGTAGCAGTTGGCCTTAAGCTTTAGATTCCCCTTTAGTGTTTGCCTTTATAGTTCTAGAGAGCCCCTTTAAAAAAACTTGAAATGAAACTCCTGCATGTCAGCAATACACATTTAGTGTGCACAGCAGTCAGGAGTGAGCATGTACCTGTCGGCATAGTTCTTGATCAGCGTGTGCCAGCCATGTGCGACGAGGAGGCAGAAGCCCATGCTGGGCATGTACAGGACGCGCTCAGCCACCACGAAGCCCACGGGAAAGAACAGGTTGGACGCCGGCAGGAAGGGAAACACCAGCAGGGATAGGCTCTGCAGCAAAGAATAGTACATCTCTCTTGATTAGGCTATGAAATCGTTCTATATCCAGCTATACATCCTGATACTCAAAACATAAAAATTTGTCTGTCACTAGGCTGCACATTACAAAACATGCTTTATTAGAAAGCACAACAGTAGCATTAGAAAACCAGTTTCATTCACAAACTCAGGGATCTTCAGAGCACATGCGGTCATGCATTATCCCATAAAGTTCATGAAGGTGACCCTTCTGGGCCAATTATTACCTGTGTATATCTTCTTGCCTGAACAAGAAATGGATGTCTTTTGCACCGACAGCAGAGCAAAAGAAAAAGTGCTTGTGGCAGATGGTGCGACTATTATATCAAGTTTGTTGCAATAAAACATTTTCAGATTTCATCCAATGAGGAGACACAAGTGCTAGATCTATAAATCCAATTGACTTCCATTTATTTGACTTCAGCTAATTAGATTTTTCAGATAATTCGATCCCAGTCGAAGGTCTCGGCCGGCACTTATGCATTTCCAAAGGCCTAAATAGATGTTCACCAGATAATTCAAACTTGACTTGTCAGCGTGCACTTGTGTGACCTAAATGGTGATCTTAATAGTGACCCCTTAGTGGCAGCATGTCTCGGCGGAGCTTAGGGGACAGTGAATGTGTTGAACACACGTCATCGCCAGTCGGAAACGCCTATTTTCGACCTGTCCTGGGAAGATTTTATTTTAATACGGGAAGCTTACAATGTCTAATTACAGTATTTAGCTAATTCTAACGTGTGCCTTTCTTCCAGCATGAAAAACGGTCCGAAAATCGCTTGCACGCTGCAATCGGATACGGAACCAAAACAGCATTCGGGGCGTTAGTACGCCTTATTGCACAACCCAGCTGTATTGCGGCGAAGCCAACTTTGAATGGCGTGCGGTGAAGCTGACTTTAGAAAACCACCTGTCATAGGATCTGTTCCCATTTTCCTTGTTAAAAAATCGAGTGTGCGTTAGATTTCTACTTTGCCTGGAGCTTTAATGTCAATGCTATGTTATTTTTGTACTTTAAACACACTGAATACGCGCGCGTTTGATTTGGGGGCGTGTTAGAATCGACCAAATATACTGCCATTCAGCGATGTGTTTTGGAATTTTTCATTGCGATATTCCAGGCTAGTTCCCGCCGTCGACGTCGCCATGAGGTTCCATATAAAGTCCATGTGCAATAAGATTGTGGCCACGCGCCGTATGCTGCAAGTGCGAGGGAAAGCGGTCGAGGGTGAAGGATGGTGGCTTGATGCGGCGGCGTTTTCTCACACGCGCCCTAAGTAGGGGAGCGGGGAGATTGAATGGAGGGTGAGGGGAAGGGGGCATGCATCTTTTCAACTCTGGCTGCGGCCTCGCTTGACGCGGCTGAGCGCGCCCGCCCTATTTAGGAGGTAATCTGCGGGGCTGCGTATGCCGTGTGTTCTCGCCCACCTACTTTGCGTTGAAGTGAGAGGCAGCACGAAGGCGAACTCGTTGACCCCTGCTGCTGCTACTCAACACGCCAGCGTTCTGGCAACGAGTGTTAGCGGTCATTGAGTGAGATGTGTTCATGCTTGCCTGTGCGAGTGTGACACCATGCTTGTTAATTTAGTTAGTAAGCTTATATGTTTGAGGCAGTTTGCACGGCCGATAAAACAACTAACCTTACTTTGTTTAGCTATTTCATAATTTGTTATTGCAATAAATGCTTCGCCACTTGGGAAAAACTGCGTACATTTTATGCATCGTGTTTAATTCGACCGAACGGAAAATTCAATCAGTTTCGTTGGTCCCGTGAAGGTCAAATTAACAGGAGTCAGCTGTAGTACTACCAACAATACGCACTGCCGAATGCCACTTCTAAACAAAATTTTGTGGCGATTATTTGTCATTTTTCTTGAATTATCTGGTTCTCTGAGCGACGTAGCATGCTTTAGTACATCATGCTCACTGTGGATCAAATGAAAGTTTTCAAACTGTTGCTTCAATCTCATGTTTTCTTGTGCGCAGTCAATGACATGAAGTATTAGAAAACTATTTGAAATATATTCAACTTTTTGAATAGTGATTGACCATTCAATTCAATGGCAGTATCGAATATGACGATATTATATTTGTTATTCGAAAGCTGCAAATATTTAAAAAATGCCTTAGTGCCTAAGGGTATGTCAAAAAAATTTACAGGGACTCTTATATGTTATCCCTAAGACGACTTGACGGCGAATGCCCAAGTGCCGATGCATAAAGATGGACACATGACATACTTCATTTCACAATCTATTTCACATTCTCTCATTCTTCTTAATTTGCTTACTCATCCTCTTAATTCCAAAGGTAGAGGGTTCAACTCCCACTCAAGGTCGTGGGTTCGAGTGCCTTAATTAACTCCATCTTATTTAACTTTGCCTTCAACAATCCCCAGAGGTTGTGGGTTTGACTCCATCCAATGGTCGAGGGTTGGAGTGTCCTAATTAACTATCTTAACTACCTGTGCCTTACTTTGTCTTAATTACGACCAAAGGTGGTGGGTGGGTTAGAGGTCGAGGGTTCGATTTCCACCAAAGGTCTAAGGTTGGACATGCACCAAATGTCGTGGGTTCGACTTCCACCAAAGGTCTAGGGTTCGACTCCGACCAAAGGTTGAGGATTCGTAGCCTTTTTGTACCTTTCGTGCTGCTGACACATTTTTGCTCAAAGTCGACTGACTAATGAGACATATAAGGCTTTTGCCTTAATAAATGAATATATAATTCGCACATCCGTATACATGTGAAAACAGCTCAGATAGCTAACGCGGTGCTCTAGAAACAATAGTGCATGCACTGTTCGGCATTTTTCAAGTTGTGCGAAACTTTGCCCCCATAGGGCCTCTTCTCAGGCTTTCTTGCTAAGCCTCTGAGCATCAGCTCAGGTGTATTGTTAATGGGAATAATAAGGGTGTGTGAATACATACCGAATAGTAGATGTCGAATCGAATAAAGAAAAAAAGTCGAAATCAAATAGTATCACAAACTTTATCACAATCTTTAAAGCTTACAAGTTTTGTGCAAGACAGAAAAAAAAGCACGAAACACGGTGCTGCACATTCTCCGGAGTCTAGTAGCATTGCATAACAATGCGGCAAGCTATCATTAACTTAAGTACCCAGGAATTGAGATGTAAAAGTACTCTTATTAAAGGCCACACTATATTAGTATATGCCAGCTCTGATTACAACTCACTTCTATATGAAGGTCTTAAATTTTCTTTTTGGACAGAACGTCTGTTGAATAAAATCAAGTGCTTTTTTTTTGCCCTCTGAAGTTGAAGATGTAGTGAAGTTAAGTGTACTGCATATCTTGGCGATTTTCAGTTTAACAGTTGAGCTGTGTTTTATTGCAATCTTTTATAATTATTGCAAAGAGAGTTTTCCTTTCCAATTTCCCTTCAAGATTTTCCCAACCTTATGGGCAGGTGGGCTTTGTCGGTTATGTCAGGTTAATCTGCGCGAGAGACGAAAGCACGGACCACGCATCACGTGACTCAATCACCACTTCATCCATGGCTGTCGTTGGCACTACGCGGGTCTATCTGCGATCATGCCGACGGTGAGAGCCGAGGTCTTATGACTGTCGGGTTCAGCATCATTCGTCACCTGCCAAACGTTCTGAATCGGGCGAGGCACAGAAAATTCACTGTCGCTTCACCTCGGTACACGGAAATGAGGCATGCGCTTACCCAGTCGAAAAAAAAAAAAAACAATTGATTCCAATTAGCTTTTCCAATAGGAATCAACTGGGAACAATAGGAACCAATTGGAAAATGCTTACTTCCAACCGGTTACGATTGGATCAGAGGAGAAGCCAATGGGAGTTGCCAACTGAAATGAACTGGACCCAATTGGAACCGATTGGAAAATCCCTAGTTCGAACTGGTTACGATTGAGTCAAAGTGAAACCATTTCAGTCTGATTGGACTTGCCAATTGGGATCAACTGGGCTCATTAGGAAATCCTTACCTCCAATTGGTTACGATTGAGGCAAGAATGGAACCGATTGAGTCCAATTGGACTTGCCAGTTTAAACCAGCTAGGCCCACCTTACATTCCCAACTGAGTCTAATTGGACTACCAACAGGAATAAACTAGCTAGAACGTAACCAACTGGGAAATCATAATTTCAGTTTATGAACCCACTCAAGAAAACTGGAATGAGTTATAGCTATGTATGCATGCAGTACTAAGGCTATAGCAAACCTGTTTCTGACGGCTGGAAACCTATTTAGGTTTGCTTTTTGGGGTATATATGTGTATTGGTATTGCCCACTGGTGCAATTGGCCATTCCAACCAATTGGTTTGAAACCAATTGGCACCCATTGGGTACAGTTGGTCACTCCAACAAAAACCAATTGGTCACGTTCCAGTTCGTTCAATTGGTCCAGTTATGTACTAATTTACGATAGGAAATTTTCCAATTGGTACCGATTGGAAATTTCCCGATTGGAGGCAACGGCTTTTTTTGACTGGGTTATGCATCAGTGTTATCTCAAAGACGATCAGCTATTTGGTCGACCGGCAATGAATCGACGATTTAGCTCGACATCTGGCCAGACAGCTCATCCGCATTCCTGATGAAATGGGGAGAGCCGTGATGAGACAGGAGAGAGGTCACTGAAGGAGATGGCCTCGCCTTGCGCATGCGTAATTGCGCCGCCTGGCAACCTGGTCGCATTTGCACATCCAAAGAGAGGTCGGGTACCCCAAAACAAATGGCGCAGAAAGCCTCTTTCAATGCCTATAATGCAGGCTGCGTTAAAAGGTGCATTAAATTGCAGTGCTTCTTGTTCGAGGCATCCTTGAGCCAGATGAGGAGGTGCGCGTGAACAGCTGCCTCATTAGCTTCACTGATATAGAATCCAAAAGTAGGATAGGCTGCAATTTTTTATTGAGTTATCTTTTATTTGTGCACCGCCGTATACGACAACGTTCTGTTTCATGGTTTCATACAAAACCGGCTTTAGCTTGAGCCCATCTACAATAATGCTTATTCAATACACGTAAAGCGCAGAGATGCTTTTATGAGAGAACTGATGGACTGATTTTAAAGCAATTTGTTGCTTATAAGAGACAAAGATTAATTATAATGACTACAGCAAGCAAGCTTTTCATTTGGGGCATGGCATGCCATTTTTAACAAGAATTGCTGAAAGTCAGTAAATTAAAAAAATAAAAAAGCACCAAATAAGTTTACAAATATGTAGCTCAGCATCAAAAATAGATATCGCATTGGTGTAAAATGCACCCGTTAGAGCATCTAAAGCGGAGAAATTCTAAAGCGGTGTATGAATTTACACCTTATGTGAATTTGTTACAATTTTTGCATGGGTATGGCGAAAGTAAAATTCACAATAAGTGGTATGTTTGAGGGCGGCAAACATCATTTTTGTCCGCTTGAGATGTATTATTTATTAGGTGCAGTTTACACAATTGCGATATCCATTTTCATTGTTACGGTACAGAGTCATAAACTACAAGTCTCATTCTTGAAATTTTGTAATATCTATGAATTTTTGTAAATAGGTTGACAGCCTAATGCCGGCGTCCGGCTGCGTGCTTGCCCCGACGAGCTGGTCATACAACCATTTCGGGGATCCGACTCGGGCGGCATTTCGCTCTAAAAAAAAAAAACTTTCCTTGAGCGGAGTAGACTGTCTCATAAGCGGCGTTTAGCAGAGCCAAGGCTGCGAGTTATAGGAAGGCAGGTGCTTGCACAACGTGAATATAATTCGTATGTCTGCTACCATGCCATATGTGCATATTGTTGCGCAACGACGAACGCTGTGGACACTTTAAGGGGTCCTGAACCACCCCTCGGGTTTGGTGAGAAAACGTAGTCCGCGGACAGCATATGCTGTTGTGAAAATCTCAGCCAAGTTTGCCGTCGTGCGCGACACGTGGTGCTTGCAAGCAGAGCGCGAAGTCACTTTCTTTCAAACCCTCTCTTTTCAACAGAAGCCTGCCTCCTTACTCTCTCCTGGACGCTTTATTTCGTAACAAAGCGGATTCCCATACGCGACTGCTATTGGCCAATACGTCAATCGAGAAGGATGTTTCGATCAGTGCGCTTCTTCCTACTGTACTGTGTATATTTATTGATGAAGCTCAATAAACAGCCTGAAATAAGTGAAAATCTGCTTTCGAATTTTGAAAATAATTACATACTTCCGGAACAAGCTGAATATCGTCTGCTCGCGCTTGGCCACGACCACCCCCGCAGGAATTATATTTTGGCCACCCTGCTTATTGGTGTTGTCGTAGCCATCGGGTCTCGCTAATTTTGACTAGTTTTCAACTAGCCTCGAACCATGCGAAACATAATTAAGGCCAGACCACACGCACGCTGACAGCGGACGCTCACTCCTGGGTAAGCGCTTCTGATAGCGTTTCAAAATGAGCAAGTTGGATGTGGCAACTAACCGTCGGTCAAGCTGGTGAAGGCCAAAGCCGGTCCGCACGACATAGCACAGCCAGACGAGCATATTAGCGCGAGCACACACTAAAACAGTCGGAGCTTGATGTGGGCGAGTTGGTGTAACATATTTGAAAAAAAAAAAAACAGTGCAAAAGAGACAAGGATGAAAAGAAGACAGGTAGAACAGACGGGCGCTCAAGCCCTGATGTGAACAAAGCACACACTGTGCATACACACCGCAGTTGCATGTAACTGCGGTCAGGGGGTCCGGAACCGGGGGGGGGGGGGCAGGGGGGGCATGCCCCCACACTCAAAGCTGTTCCGCCCCCCCCCTCTTCCTCCCCCCACCATCTGTGAGGCTAGCGACTCCTTTGACTAGTTAAAGGGTGCTTCTTTTCTTCAACAAACGCAACAAAATTTTCTGGAAGTTTGTGAATTCTGAGACTCTCTTTGTCAGTGCTTTTTATGAGTCGAGAGCGCTGCCTGTTTTGTCTGGTTCAATGTATCTTAAGGAGGGGAAGGGCTCGCACTATATTTTGCAGCCCTTGCAGGAGCACGTCTCAGCACCAGGACTTTAGGATGCCTCTCGTTCTCTGCCTTCTTCCTTGCCCCTATCCAAGCCCATGAAAAACAATACGATAACAAAGGTCGGTGTAAGTCTATGCCTAGACAAGCATGATTTAAAACTTTAATCTATCGCTCACGAAGCTTGAAATGTGCGTTTTCTTCAGGTTCAGCGCAAACCGCCCTGGTTCTGCCACACGGAATGACCGTAGTGAAAAGTGTAAAGGGAAAGCGTGACCCACGGTCATGTTGCTGAAGGGTTACAATCGAGAAGCTTGTTTCCAACTGGTCAGACATGTTGCCTTTCATGCATACGTAAATTAAACCACAATCCACAGATTTTCCAAACAGTGCCGGACACCAGAATTAACCACACAATAAATAAATCAAGCTTTTATGTTTTATTAATGAGGTCTTCTGTCATAAATATCAGTTAATATAGTAACTATATATACATTGTACTGGAAAATAAGGAACAGTGGGGCTGTGGCTATAAGAGGGAGAACGACAACGAGGAGGATAAACTGGTTTCGGTGCTTGATCGGCTGTGTTACCTCTCGCTGCTCTATCGTGCTAGTAGCGAACGCTTCGCGACATTTGGTGGAGGGCTGGGCCTTTTGCAAAAGTGGAACTCCGCAGCCGGACGATCCCTGTCACATCTCCCATGCCTGAGGAGACTAGTCCTCCCAATCCACCCCAGGCACCACCTCCGGTCGTCTGTCCTGGCGCGCCACGCCAACGGGATCCTCCCATATTCAATGGCACTGACGATTATGATGTAGAGCTGTCACTGTACAACTGCGTGAGTGCCTACAACAAATGGCCTGAAGCTGACAAGCTTGGTTATGTTCCATTCTACCTTTTCGGGGTCGCCCATCTTCGGTCTTCGGTTGCCTTGCTGTGCGCAAACTTCGGGCTGAACAACAGCTTTGCTGTCGTGCCAACGAAAGGGCGAAACCTTTACCAGCTCCATTGAAGATGTAGTTGACATTTGCCGGTGCATCAACCCAGATATGACTGAAGATGACAAGATCAACATCTTGAAAGGCATAGAAGATGACGCCTTCCAAATGCTCTTGGCAAAGAATCCTCAGACGGTCAATGACCTCCTAACGCTTTGCCAGAGGTATGAAGAGCTACGCAAACAACGGCTTTCTACCCGCCGAGCTCTCGCTCTGGACGTCGCGCTTTCAGCTCTAAGTGACGGCTTCAGTGATCCTCCCTGCAGTACAGCCATCTTCGACCAAATCAAGCAATTTGTACGAGAAGAAGTGGCATGCCAACTCTCTCTTCTGCCAGCCAGTCAAGCGCCAGAGTCCCCTTGTCTCCCGATCTCCGTCAGTGATACAGGAACAAGTTGCTAACGCTGTCCCACTTGCTCATCAACCGCCTCTTATGCCTGTTCCACTTACGTATGCTGCCGTTGTCGCGAATCCAAGGCCCCCCGTCTGCAGCTATTCAATCGAGGACCTACACAGCTGCCTTTCCCTACTACCTCGCCCACCTCTCCAATATCTCCATCAGACTCAGCCCGCTGCAATCCATGGCGCACCATGACAACCGCCCTATTGTTATTCGTGCGGCCTGCCTGGGCATGTAGCAGGCTTTGCCGCCGGCGCGGATGGTATCCTTCAGATTCTCCGAAGGCACAAAGCGGCAGTTTCGACTCTCCGTTCCATTCCGCTCCTGCCGCTCAGCACTTCGAAGCCTCACCTCCTGCTCCCGAACCTTCAATACCGTCGTCTCCGTCGCCCCGTTGGCGTTCTCTGTCACCGCTTGTCCGTCGCGCTGAAGCTATCGAGAGAGAAAAACTAAAGAACGCAGTTCCGGAGGCAAGAACTGCGATCTCAACAAACTCATCAAAACCTCATTTATTTCCTGCGAACGTCTTTGAATTTTATGCAGAAGACATTGCCGTTCATGCGCTTGTAGACACGGGGAGCAGCAATATGAGTGATTTTGGACCAGCTTAGTCTTCAACTAGAAAAGTCGCGCACCTATTCTGCCATTTCATACGTACAGCAAGCGCTGCGCGATTGAACCCGTAGGGAAGTGTACCGTGCATGTTGTTATAAGCGGTCAAGGAGATTGACGATATGGGCGTGCTGACCGGGAATGAGGTCGCGATAAATACACCTGGAAAATGTAGGGTCACACAGCGGCATCAAAGGAGTTCGTTATTCTGCCTCGCTGCTCCCATGCCATGATTTTAGGATGGGACTTTCTGTCATCTCATCATGCCGTTATTGATTGTGCCCATGCGGAACTCACTCTGTCGCCATTCGGCAACCATGTTTTTGAAGATATGACGACGCTTCCGGTCGTGTTTGCCACCACCGACACCGAGATTCCTGCATACTCTGCGCACTTGTACCCGTTTCCTACGTCGGTTTACCGACTCCACGGTTCTTTTCACGCCGTCTAAGCTTGTTGCTCGCCATCATCCCTTTTTGCCATTCGACAAGGTTCCAGCGACTTTATGTCTCAACCTGTTCCTGCCCTGCTAGCCTGCTCCACGATGAGTGTCTTGGTTATGCTGACGAAATCGAACCAAGCTCCTTTGTGATGTGCCTGACAACCCGGCTTCGCCTGCGGTTGACGCTATGGCCCTTCAAGTTTCTCCTTCGATGCGCTGTGTGACCCTACACTTTCCAGGTGTATTGATCACAACCTCATCTCCGGTCAGCACGCGCAGATCTTCAATATCCTTGACAACTTTCGCATGTCATGGACCTATGGCCTATGGTGTATGATGCTGGCAAAATTGCGGATGAAACGGCGGAATTATGACGCTAACCCAATGAAGCGCGCAGTTCTTTCAAGGTCTGTGGTCGTGGAAACTGGGCAACAGCTTGTAGTTTCGCCAGATCAGGGAGTACACTTCTTTCGACACGACATGGCCGAGGATGACCAGCTGCCGGGCGGCGAAGCGACACTTCTTCAAGTTAAGCTGGAGGCGAGCATCGGCGATGCATTGAGGACGCGTTCAAGTCAAAGTAAGTGAAAAAGAAAGTCCGGTGAAAAGATAACGACGTCGTCCAGATAAAACAAGCATATCTGCCATTTGAGGCCACGCAATATGTTTGTCCAACCATTCATTCAATGTGGCAGGCACGTACACAGGCCAAATGGCATCACGGTGAATTCAAATATACCGTCAGGTGTGATGAAGGCCGTTTTTTGGACAGTCTGACTCAGCCAGTGGCACTTGCCAGTACCCGGATCGTAAGTGTAAAGATGAGAAGAATTCGGCACACTTGGAGCAGTCTAGCACGTCGTCAATACGGGGGTAGTGGATAAACTCCTTGCGGCTGGTCGTATTGAGAGGCCGGTAGTCCACGCAAAAGCGAGTTGTGCCATCTTTCTTTTGACCAGCACTACAGGAGAAGCAGGGACTGTGCGAAGGTTGTATGACACAGTGTTGCAGCATGTCTCCAACGTGCTCAGCGATGACGCTGCGCTCAGTGGCGGATACACAATACGGCCTGTGGCGTAAGGGCGCATGGTAGCGGTGTCGATGTGATGGAAACAGTGGAAGTACGGCCTAAGCGAGATTGTTGTAGGTCGATATATATATAGAGCGGAGAAAGACACAGGTAAACTACACGATGCGACATGAGGCCCCAGACGTCGCCCCCACACATCAGATATAATTCCGGAGCCCCTGGGGTCTCCTACGTAGCGTAGATACCAGAGCTGCAGCGGGGTGCCACAATGTGTCCGCTGGCTGAGCGCACTGCAGCTCGCTGAAGACAACGCGTTTGGCTTACGTTGGCACATTGTAGGCGCCAAAATCGGAAGTGGCGTCGTCGTTACATCCAAAACCATGCATGCGCACTAGTTTTGAACCTTTCTGCAAAATACTAAATATCACCTCTAACCATTTAGAACATCACGTGCAAGCAATGCACCAATCACAGACTCGAATGAAGTAGAAAGAGACAGTAAGTGCGGGAATGAGGAGGACATGCAACGAACAATGAGGGTGCTACTTGTACACTTGTTTTAACTCGACAATTAACCCATGGCCCTCAGTACCCAGTGGCTGCGGGACCTGACCAAGGCGGCGGTCAGACCTGCGACGTGGCAGAGGGTGCTAAGAATCTCTGGGTCGGGACAGGCCGCCAATGGAAACTGAACCTGGCAACGTTCAACACGCGCACCCTCTCGAGTGAGGCTAGCTTAGCAGGACTATTTGAGGAATTATCAGGCATTGCCTGGGATATTATTGACCTTAGTGAGGTTAGAAGAATGGGTGAAGCTTACACAGTGCTGACTAACGGCCACGTCCTCTGCTACAGAGGTCTTCCAGATAAGAGAGAATCCGGGGTAGGATTTCTAGTCCATAAAACATAGCGGGGCAACATTGATGAATTTTACAGCATTAGTGAGAGGGTAGCAGTCGTCATAATAAAGCTGAATAGGAGGTACAAAATGAAGGTAGTACAAGCCTACGCCCCAACTTCCAGTCACGATGATGAAGAGATAGAACAGTTTTATGAAGATGTGCAATTAGCAATGAGAAAGGTGCAAACTCAGTATACTGTAGTCATGGGCGACTTCAACGCAAAGGTGGAAAAAAAAGCAGGTTGGCGAGCAAGCAATTGGAAACTACGGCATCGATTCTAGGAATGCAAGAGGAGAGATGTTGTGGAATTCACGGAAAGGAATAGGCTCCGAATAATGAATACATTCTTCAGGAAGCACACCAACAGGAAGTGGACCTGGAAAAGCCTAATGGAGAAACAAGGAATGAATAGATGTCATACTCTCTGCCGATCCAAGCATAGTACAGAAGTAGAAGCGTTAGGTAAGGTAAAGGCAGTAGTGACCATAGGTTAGTGAGGTCTAGGATTTCTCTCAATTTGAAGAGAGAAAGAGTGAAATTAGTCAAGAGGAAACAGGCTAACCTAGACGCAGTAAGGGTGAAAGCAGACCAATTCAGGCTGGTGCTCGCAAACAAATATGCAGCTTTAGAACAGCAGATGAAGATAACATAGAGCTAATGAATGAAACCGTAACTAGGCTGATCTCAGAAGCAGCAATTGAAGTGGGAGGTAAGGCACCAAAGCAACCTGTAGGGAAGCTCTCCCAAGAAACAAAGGACCTAATAAAGAAAACGGCAAAACATGAAAGTGTCCAACTCACGAGATCAGATAGAATTCGCTGAACTGTCAAAACTGATCAACAAGAAGAAAGTAAGGGATATTCGAAATTATAAAGTGGGAAAAATTGAGGAAGCCGTAAATATGGACGCGCATGAAATCAGTAAGAAGAAAAACTAGGCATAGGGACAAGGCAAGATGTATGCACTGAAAGATAAGCATGGTAATATCATCAGCAATTCGATGACATAATAAAAGCAGCAGAAGAATTCTATACTGACCTGTACAGTAGCCAAAAACAGCAAAGCTATTTCATTCGAAAAGTGAGAACCGGATACAGAAGCTCCTTCTATAACTAGCGATGAAGTTAGAAGGGCCTTGAAAGACATGACCAGGGAAAAGCACTGGAGACGATGGAATAACAGTAGATTTAATCAAGATGGAGGAGATATCATGCTTGAATAGCTTGCGGCCTTTA
>NC_051156.1:123617451-123657032 GCF_013339745.2 Dermacentor silvarum
AGTATATATTAGAAATGCGAAGATAGAATGGAATATACAAATGCGAAGCTACAACTCGCTAAAGGGCAAAAACAGAGTCGCTGGAAACAAAGTTCACTGCTTATATACACAAAACCTCGCAGAAAAATATTTAAAATAGGTATGAGTCTCCAATAAATCTATGTATTTAGCAAAACGTCAGTGTATAATGCGTCAAATACGACAAATAAACATGTTGCTCAGTCACAGATAGTAAACTTTGAGCACAAAAAGACAGATGATCCTGGCAAAAACATAACTATGATCGCAGAAATCGTGATATGTACTTGGGCCATGCAGCGGTCGCGACAGTGCCATGTGGGTAGAATAATAGAGGATTAATGCATAAATCAGTACGAAAATGCGTAATTTAACTGCGTGCACAACGCCAACAAATATTCTGCACCCAAAATCAAAGGAGGGTATTCCTTCGTTTCAAAAAAGAAATAAAATCAGGTAGCGGAAAAGGAAAGAAAAGAACAAACGAAGGCCACAGATGATGCGGTAAGTTGAACTACCCAATATCCGAGTGTTTTTGGCGAACGCCGCGTGGGCCGGGCTTTCAATGAGCAAGGTGGGTCAAAATTAGTTATTGGTATCCTCGTAATTTTTGTATTCGCGTGATAATTGTGATCATGATGCTAACTGCTAGAATAAACGGTGAAAATTTCTGCGGTTTTAAAAGTTAATTAAGAACTTATGGACCTGAAGGAACAGTGCTTTTTACTTGCATTGATTTTTGCTGCTTCGATATCTAAAGGACAAACTTCTGTCGGCGGGAAAGTTGAGCTAAACGGTCACGTTGATACCGACGTCTCTGTGGGTGTATAGAAGCGCCAGCCTAACCATGCGTTCCACAGACATTGTAGAGCGCAAGTAGTTTTTTAGTAAACTCTTGTTAAAAAAATATTCTCTCTGTGCTGGCAGTGGTCACTGGAAGGGTGACTAGAAGCTGCAGCAGTATTTACCCATTTACATAGAACCTGCTGTCGCCGTGAGAGATGGGCATCTATTGCGGTGTTAAAACCTAAAACACTCCCTTGATGTCGTTGGCAGGTACCTTGCAGGAACAGTAGGCTGTTCGATTCCAGCGATGTCCGTCGTTTCGTCAGGAAGTATGGAGAAGCAGCCTGCTTTTGAATCTAAGCTTTCTTTGATAATGTCACCACAAATTTCTATAATTTGGTTTTGTGCGTCTGGGCTTAAATACGAGGCAATACTGGGGCAACTTTCCAAATGGTTCTTCAGAAATGTATCTCCACAATCAGCTCGCATGCGAAGAAGCACTCTGAAAATGCCTGTATTTTCAGCAGGGGCATTGCTTAAATCCATAGGGCCCCTGTCCCTGTGGCCACGGAGAGCCAGACCTTGTCGGCCGCAAAAAAAAAAAAAAAAAAAAAAAAAATCCTCAATAATAGGCCGTTCACTTTCTTCTGTTTTCTCATATTTTACTTTGCCTGCCCTGGTCCAGCTGATCAATCACATTGGGCACGCTTCCTGAAAATGTTTGGAGAAAGTTATCAGCTGCTAGCTGACAGTCACGGTGATATTTAGTATTTTCGTGTGCGTGGGAGATTGCGAGCGCGCGCTTCCATTTATGGAACGGCTTGTACACGAGCGTTCCAGTGCGCGCATGTTGGCCCAAGTTTATAAGAACATTAACCCCATAAAGTTCTAGAATTGAATATCTTTTAAAGCATGCCTTTGGAAATGTCAGCGCACCTTTCGCGTCAAAAGTTTATGAGAACTTTATACCCATAAAGTTTCGTAATTGAAATCCATGCGCTCCGTATATTCCGCGGCCGCTGCGAGATGCCGCCACGCGCGCGCTCGCTATCGAAAAGCCGTTGAAAGTTTGTGCTCGGATGGGGCTCCTTGCGTTACGTGACTCCAGGTGCAAGGGCGTTGTCACGAAATCCAGCCCGAGTTCGCAATGTTCGTGCCGAAATGTCTTTTAGAGCGTGAAAAGGACATTGTAGACAAAATCCAGAATGATTGTCGGCGTCGGTGGTAGTTTTGGTCGGCGGTGCATGCCAGCACGAAAATATTTCGGGGGGGGGGGGGGGGGGAGGGCTGAAGCCCCATCAGCCCCCCCCCCCCCCCCCTGGCTACGCGCCTGGGCGACATCTAGGCATTGCTGCCGAGTGCAAGACAATACGCGGAACTTTAAAACAGACGACAGCTAGCGTATAATTCAGAGGAAGCACAGGGAAGCGATGTTCCAGCCTATAAAATTACGAGGCCAAAGTGGAGCTTGAATTTATATTTGCCGCGTACGGCCGAAATAGGTAGTCCGTCAGAGCCACACTGTGGACACAATAGGAAGAGAAATGAAACAAAACTGCTGCATTTGCACTCCTATGGATAAGTTTATTCATGGTATCGATCATGATTTGGTGCGCCAGATACGATAACTGAGCAGCGTTAGAAGGAGTCAATCTAGTACGATGGACTTCAATTGGCTGCCCCGCATGATTCTCGGGCAGTGATAGTGAATAGTCTGCATATTGCGACTCTCTTAATGTGGCACACTGGATGCTGCGGTAGGAGCATGAGTTTTCTATTGTCACCTTCGAATTAGGCGCGCAATATATACACATACAGAAAAGAAATGGCAGCATTCAAATACATTTCCAAAAGCATGATTGAGATCATTATTCGGAAGTGAGATGTAAGCCCCGTTCCTTATTTTCAGCAATGAGCTGTAGTGGTAACACTGCTTAGTTGTATACCAGATCTTACAGTGCTAAACGTAGCAGCTAATAAGCGTTCAGACTAATGTAGCGTCGACGATTTTAGATCATGACGAGAAAATACCGGCTATAGCACGTTCACCTGTCCTTGGAAAGAAGGTATTACTCTACATACATTTATGGGAGCATTATGCATTACTTTCATTTGAAGGGCATGAAGCATGATAATAAAGGCAGTGGGTGATTTTCTTCATAAACCGCACATAATCCAGTAGAAGGACGAGTCTTGTTAGAGCCCTCTTAGCTGCCAAATTGTGCCTATATGTTCTTACCCTAATCCTGCGTTTTTGGATGTCGCCCTTAATTGTCTTACTAACCATTTTCCTATATGTAGTCGAAGAAATAATAATGTCAACACAACTGAACAGCACTGTCATGTTTATCATAAGGTCGGACGACCGCCCCTGTTCCTTTGGTGTGATATCGAAGTGGACCAATCCCGCAAACTGGTTTTATATAAAGTTGACTGACGCTAAAACAACTAAGTGTGAATACTCGTGAAATGAAGGAGTTGTGCTGCAGGCTCTAAAGTTTCCTAAAGACATGTCAGCTATCAACATTGCACTCTTATCGTTCAGCACTCTCGAAGTGGCGCTAATTAGAATAGTTTTATCTTGAAAGATGAGTCGCACAGTGTATAACTACGTGCGAGCTGCATGAGCGTTTTCCTCAGAAACACGTTTATGAACCGTAACATCGCACTCCGCAGTCGATCATGGTCCCCGGTTCACGCCTGCGAGAGTAGCATTCGTGAAGAAAGTCAAAGTGTAAAACACAAAGAAAGTAATTTGATGGCGATAAAAAGTTCGAAATAAACTGCTCGCCAAAAGAAAGGTAACGTATGCAATCGTAAGGCGATAACAGCACCACCCGTTCGTTGCAGAAACAAACATGGAACATTCTTGATTGAATCGAGGTTGTTGGAAAGTGGAGAATTACAAAATAGCGAATGAGAAAGAAAGTCCTGCAGCCAAAGGCTGTATTGGGCTTTAGTGACAGGAACTTGCAAAAAGAAAAATGAAATGATGGAAAAAGTATTTAAACACTGAAAAACAGGTGTCAGTTAATATCAGTACAACGCGAGAACACTAATAAGTAAAGTGTGCAACATTTCTCTAAGGCAAAACATGTGTACAAAAAGCAATAACAAATATTATAAAAACATGATTATAATATTTTGCGGTTTCATGTGTCAGAACCACGATCTGATTATGAGGGACACCGTAGTTGGGAACTCCGGACTGATTTCGACCCCCTAGAGTTCTTTAACGTGCACCTAATGCACGGTAGACGGGCGTTTTTGCCTCTCGCCCCCGTCGAGATGCAGCCACCGCGGCCGGGTCTCGATCCCGGAGCCCTCGTACTTAGCAGCGCAACAACCAAGTCATTACGCTTCCATGGTTAGTTATAAAAAATATGCTGTTGCAGAATGCTTTTAGTACAAAACTAAACAGGTAATTCTTGTGTATTTATAAGGGTTGCTTTAAATATAGACAGGACAGAAATTCTTCACAAATTAGCGAGAGTTAATTCGACGTGAGGACACATGCATTCCTGTGACGAGTAATTACTGGTGCCACGTGCAATAAATAAAATCACAATAAAAGTTCACCTGCGTTAGTGAAAGCCTTTGCTATCTGTCCGAACACGGTTCAGGCAACTGAGCTGCCTCTTCGAATCTACCACTCGTCCTTTTCGGCACCGACTTGCAAGATTTGTATCGGAGTTTCAAGGCAATTACATATCTATCAAGCGATTTTAATTATACAACTAGTCCAAGCTTCATCACATCTGAAAAATTACTAGGGGTCCATTATGGCACAACTAAGACAACTTTGAGGCGAAAGCCCGAGCCCCGCTAACTCAGTGACACGACGACCATTTTTTGCCGAGCCATCTCACTCCAAACCCATATTTTGCAAAGTCATTTTTGCAAGTCATCCTTCATTCACCAAACTCGGACCGTGATTCAGCACTTTTTTGCTGAGTCATCATCACTCTGAAACACAAATTTACAGTCACTTTTGCAAGTCATCATGTTTTATAGCGTAAGCTGTTATGGGCTCATTCCAATAGCGTTTCGGTTCGCTATGTTGTCCGCCGCCGCCGGCGTCCGGCGATCGTAACCACTATCGCTTGAAATGCGAAAAAAGTACCCGGTTCCCGCCGGCATCGAGCCCGCGCCCGCTGCGGGGGAGTCAGATACTCTACCACTGAGCCACGCAACCGCTTGTTATCGGGCACCGGAAAAATGCGCTTTTGTAGCGTTAGCTACACTGGCCTAGCCAAGCCCGTTTCGCGCGGCACATCAAGAGCCGTGCTGCGCATGCGCAAGTATCAGTGATGTCACACGGCTTGCGCACCGGAGCCGGCACCTCTCGCGCACTCCGCCGCCGCCGCGCGCGACTCACCGCCGCCGGTCTGCGCATTCCAGAGGAGTGACGTCGTAGCCGTGGTAGCACTGGCGCCGGCGCGCGCTCGCTGTGCAGTCAACGTCTGAAACTGCGCTGGAGCCGCTGCGCTTCTGACTGGCGTTTGCCAGTGTGGTATAGCCACGGAGAAGGAGAGCGCAAATGCTGCTCAACAGCGCAGAAGAACGGAGAAGCTTGACTCATCGGATCCCGAATTAGTTGCCTGGCAATTAGCGGTTGAGCGTAGGAGACAACCAGGAAAGCTAAGAATAATCAGCTGAACCTTTGCTAACGCTACGTATATCCTGGCATAGCCGAGCTAAGCCACTGCAACTTTTTTTAAACGCACGCGCAGACGATCCGAGCGTCCGCCAGTATGGTGTTGCCATCTAGTTAAGGCACCTGAAAACGCAGCGCGCGCATGCGCAGACGACGAGATGCCATTCAGATGAGGGGCGCAATAAAAAAAAACACGATCTCAAGCCTCCGCCAGTATGGTGGCGCCATCTAGTTAAGATGCCTGCAAACGTCACAGGCCTGCGCGGCCAGGCATCATCGGGCTCAGCAAACGGCTGTGCAGAGAGCATTACAAGCTGCAGCTCGCCGTCGACGCTGGGCTGGCAGTTCAGATCGTTCTCGTCAAAACGAGGCGAAGATACTTTGTCGCGAAGACCCTGGTGTGCGTGGTGCCGAAATTGGAGCTACTCTTGAGCCGCTCCACCAGCTTACGCTGTGACTGTGCTGCCTGTGCCGCGCAGGCCTTTGACTTTTTTGCAAGTCGCTCTTCCTATGATTCATCAAATTCGAACTGTGACTCAGTACTTTTTTTTGCTGAGTCACTCTCATTTGAACTCTCAAATCTCACATATATTTGTGCAAGTCACTCCCATACTTCATAAACCATTGACTCCCCCTTAATTCACACTTGATTCACTCTTGATTGACCTTGTCACTGCTTGGTTCACCTTCATTCACTCTATCATCTCGGTTTTAGTTCCATCACACTTGGTTTCCTCTATTTCTCCAAATTTCCAATTTTCTTCTCTCTTGATTCACCCCACAACAACTTAATTCACTTTCATTCACTCTTGACTGTCTTAGCTCACCCTATCTCATCATTACCTTTCGTTTGACTCCTATCACCCAACTAAGCCCCTTTAATTCATCATCATCATCATCATCATCATCATCATCATCCTATATTTAAGTCCATTGCAGGACGAAGGCCTCTCCCTGCGATCTCCAATTACCCCTGTCTCGCGCCAGTTGAGTCCAACTTGCGCCTACAAATTTCCTAATTTCATACGCCACCTAATTTTCTGACGTCCTCCACGGTGTTTCCCTTCCCTTTACACCCACTCTGTAACTCTAACGGTCCACCGGTTATCTACCCTACGTATTACATAGCCGGCCCAGCTCCATTTTTTTTCTCGTAATGTTGCCTTGAATATCCCCTATACTCCATTTGCTCCCTGATCCACATCGCCCTCTTCTTATCTCTTAACGTTACGCCTAACATTTTTCGTTCCATTGCTCTTTGTGCGGTCCTTAACTTGTTCTCGAGCTTCTTTGTTAACCTCCAAGTTTCTGCCCCATATGTTAGCACCGGTAGATTAACCATCAATTCACGCTTATTTCACCATTAATTTACTCTTAATTCACCACATTCACATCTCTGTATACTCATTTTTATCACGATCATTGCCCATTGCTATAATTCTCGGTTCTTGTCCACTTTCTTGGTTTATCGACCCATTTTTTGTGCGTTATCATGCTAATTATCATATTTAATTTAATGACTATCATGACAAATTATTGATATTTAAATTCGTCATGTAATTACCTATCGATTGATATATAATGGTATAGAGTGTGTAATGGTCTTATTGAGTTATAGATTTTTTGTACATATTTTTTACTGATTTTCTGTCCGAATTTGGGCTCAACTTTTTCAAGGTCACCTCAAAACGAGACACATAAGGATTTGGCCTTAATAACAATCAAAGTGTTGGGAATGGAGAAAAGGGAGCTTAGTGAAGCAGCACAATCTTGTTCTGCCTACGTGTGTGCAGGCCTTACCGACAGCGCCTGGAAAAGCACGGGACAAAGCGGATTTTATTAAAATTATCGGGTTTTACGTGCCAAAACCACCATCTGATTATGAGGCACGCCTTAGTGGGGCACTCCGGATTAATTTCGACCACCTGGGGTTCTTTAACGTGACCTAAATCTAAGCACACGGGTGTTTTCTGCATTTCGCCCCCTTCGAAATGCGGCCGTCGTGGCCGCATTACCCGCGACCTCGTGCTCAGCAGCCGAGCACCATAGCCATCGGCGACGTTCAACGACACTCAATTGTGCAATGTGCCTTTATGCGGCATTGAAATTAATGTTTTTTTCCGCCGCAAAAGCTTGTCGCTGTTCTCCCGAATGAAAGCGCATTTCAGTTCGCTCGCAACAGTGCGTTTTATTGAGTTGCGGTGACCGATCAAGACCCAGCCAAGAAAAAGACGTTTCGGAGTGTCGTAGGCTTTTTTTTTTTTCGTGACACCAAAGGAAACTGTACGGGGGCTCCGAAACGCCCAAACGTGTTATTTTAATGCGAATCATTGTTTGGCTCATCCCAGGCACTTTAGTCTTGGTAAGTATAGGTAGGATCCTGTCTGAACTCACAACATAATTACACTTTGGTCTTAGCCCAAAAAGCCGCACTCGTAACATAAAAAGAAAATTGAGTTAGTGAAGTATCGGATGATGGTATCGGAACGACTTGAGACTCCGAGCACAGCAGCAGGACGCACTGACCATTCGGCCATAATCACGCGCATGCCTCTTTCGTGCAAACGCCCCTAGCTCCTTGACGAAAAGACTGGCACGGGCATCACTTCACACAGCACCAGATGGAGCACGTGTACGCGCACTGGTTACCATTCGGCTACAGAGGTGCCCACTCGCTTCCCTTTTTGGTGCGTAAGCGGTGGCGTGTCAGTTTCTCTCCCATTCTCACCTCGTGGCATCTAACGCTTTCAGACACTTTGTTGAACTGTACCGCCGTCGGCATCGGCGCATTTTGTAACGGAAGAAACGTAGTAACGTTTCTACCCGGAGTAAAAAAAAAAAAAGAAAATATAATGCCGTGGCTGTCTACTAGCGTCGTCGTGTTGCTTCTGGCCTCGCGCACAGGCTCGCGTGCGACACTTTTTTCCACTTTACAGAAACGCCTTAGTGCATTTCGCAGCTCTTTAAAGATATCCAAACGGTGCGACCTCCAAAAAACGTTTCGCAGCAAGTTGATTCCCGCAGTGCGTGGGATCTGCTCAACTGCTTCTGTTTACTTCGTTATTCGTCATTTTCCTGTCCTTTGCTCCCTTTTTTGCGCATTCAAGTTATTGTTCAACGTATACCGGATATCGTGTATATGTGTACACACATACACACATTAGTGCGTTGTTCTGTTCGTGTTTCTCTTAATCACGGTAGCTAATTTAAACTTCTAAACGAGTTTTCGTCGAACCCTTGACTAAATGCGTACTATTTCTGAAACGTTAAACGACATCTCAGCGTTATTATTCGTTGTTGTGATGTATTTATTAGGGTGCTCGATATGTGGGTATTCAGAGCGAGTGAACTGTGTGTACATTATTTCGTTTTGTTCTTTCTTTCTTTAGGCAGTGGCTCACCACAACGGCCGACGCCTACTGCAATTGCGTGGCGGCTACCGTCTGTTTCGATATTGTGCACGAAGATCTCTCGGACGATGACGAGTGTGCCAGCGATGATGCCTGACCTGTGTCGTCCTTATAATGGGACTAATCGTTGGTCTATAACTTTTACAGTTTTTGTATAGCCTTAATCTTCTACGTGTATGTAGAAGACTAAGTTATCAAGATTATAATTATCCAGCGTGGTTTATTTCTATTTTACCTTTTCTTGCCTTTGTGGTGAAAGCTCGCTGTTACAACAGTACTTTTTTGTTTTTATCTATATGTATATATTACTTAGTTGTTCTGTTGCTTCTGCTATTAATCGTGCTGAATACATTAAACGTTCCTTACGCACAGCGGGTCCCAATTCAGTCTATGTTACATAAAGGAAGAGGGCCGAAAACCAAAGAGTTAAGTAAACAAATTACCGTAATTTTGACTGTCATTCTGCTGGTGCCCTACCAAGAACGTCAGCGCCAGACAGTTTTTAATGGTTTTGGATAGTTGCTACCGCTTTCTCTTAGTGTCCTTAATGGGGAATTATAATACCACTACATGTCCACGCACGAGCCCACTACTTCCTTCACATTGAATGGTGCGCAGTACTTATTGCTGCAAAGGAAATATTTTCAAAAGCTATAATGGCGCAAGGAGTAGAATGATGTAGAAGTGTTAGTAAGGGTAAAGTGCAGTGACCATAGGTTAGTGAGGTCTAGGATTTCTCTCGATTTCAAGAGAGAAAGAATAAAATTATTCACGAAGAAAACAGGCCAACCTAGACGCAGTAAGGGTAAAAGCAGACCAAATGCTCGCAAACAAATATGCAGCTTTAGAAAAGGAAGATGAAGAGAAGACAAAGATAATGAATGAAACCATAACTAGGCTGATCTCAGAAGCAGCAATTGAAGTTGGAGGTAAGGCACCAAGGCAACCAGTAGGTAAGCTCTCCCAAGTAACAAAGGACCTAATAAAGAAACGGCAAATCATGAAACTGTCAAACTCAAGGGAGCAGATAGAATTCGCTGAACTGTCGAAACTGATCAACAAGAAGAAAGTAAGGGATATCCGAAATTATAATGTGCAAAAGATTGAGGAAGCAATAAAACATGGACGCAGCATGAAACCAGTGAGAAGAAAATTTGGTTTAGGACAAGGCAAAATGTATGTACTGAAAGATAAGCAGGCTAATATCATCAGGAATTTCGATGACATAGTGAAAGCAGCCGAAGAATTTTATACTGACCTGCACAGTTCCCAGAGCAGCCAAGCTACTTTCATTCGAAGTAGTGATGAACAGGATATAGAATCTCCTTCTTTAACTAGCAATGAAGTTAGAAGGGCCTTGAAAGACATGACCAGGGGAAAAGCTGCTGGAGAAGATAGAATAACAGTCCATTTAACCAAAGATACAGGAAATAGCTGCTTGAAAAGATTACGGCTCTTTATACCCAATGCCGCATGACTTCAAGTGTACCAGAAAGCTGGAAGGACGGTAACATCACACTCATCCATACGAAGGGAGACATTAAAAGATTGAAGCATTATAGACCCATTAGCTTGCTTTCAGTATAGTATAAAATATTCACCAAGATAATTTCCAATAGAATCAGGGCAACACTTAACTTCAGCCAATCAAGAGAACAGGCTGGCTTCAGGAAGGGATATTTTACGATGGATCAAATCCATGTGATCAATCAGGTAATAGAGACATCTGCAGAGTACAATCAACCTCTCTATTGGCTTTCATAGATTGAGAAAAAGCATTTGATTCTGTAGAGATACAAGCAGTCATAGAGGCATTGCGTAATCAAGCAGTCCAGAAGGCATACGTGAATATCTTGGCAAATATCTGCAAGGATTGCACAGCAACTTTGGTTCTCCAGAAGAAAAGTAGAAAGATACCTATCAAGAAAGTGGTTAGGCAAGGATACAGAATCTCTCCAATGCTATTCACTGCATGCTAAGAAGTATTATTCAAGCTCTTGGACTGGCAATGCTTAGGAGTGAGGATAAACGGCGAATATCTCAGCAACCTTCTGTTTGCAGATGACATTGTCCTATTCAGCAACCATTGGGACGAATTGCAGCGAATTATTGAGGACCTTAACCGAGAAAGTGTAAGAGTGGGGTTGAAGATTAATATGCAGAAAACAAAGATAATAACAAAGATAACAAAATAATAGCCAGGCAAGGAAACAAGTATACTGGATCGCCACTCAACCTCTAGAGTCTGTAAAGGAGTAAATTCATCTAGGTCAAATACTCACAGGGGACCCTGATCATGATAATAAAATTTACAGAAGAATAAAATTGGGTTGGAGTGCATACGGCAGGTATTGCCAAGTCCTGACTGGGAGCTTACCACTGTCGTTGAAAAGAAAAGTCTGCAATCGTTGCATTCTACCGGTGCTAACATATGGGCAGAAACTTGGAGGTTAACGAAGAAGCTCGAGAACACGTTGAGGACCGCACAAAGAGCGATGGAATGAAAAGTGTAAGGCCTAATGTTAAGAGACAGGAAGAGAGCAGTGTGGATCAGAGAACAAACGCGGATAGCAGATATTCTTGTTGACATTAAGAGAAAAGAATGGAGCTGGGCTGGCCATGTAATGCGTAGGATGGATAATCGGTGGACCATAAGAGTTACAGAATGGATACCAAGAGAAGGGAAGCGCAGTCGAGGACGGCAGAAAACTAGGTGGGGTGATGACGTTAGGAAATCTGCACGCGCAAGTTGGCCTCAGCTAGCGCAACAGAGCGGTAATTGGAGATCACACTGAGAGGCCTTCGTCCTGCAGTGGACATAAATATAGGCTGATCATGATGATGATATCTATATATATATTCCAGCCAGATCGAATATATCTAGCTACCCACATAGCATTAAAAATCCAAGTGTTTAATGTGAATGACATTCTTTGCCTACTTCAGCCTATCTATCTATCTATCTATCTATCTATCTATCTATCTATCTATCTATCTATCTATCTATCTATCTATCTATCTATCTATCTATCTATCTATCTATCTATCTATCTATCTATCTATCTATCTATCTATCTATCTATCTATCTATCTATCTATCTATCTATCTATCTATCTATCTATCTAGCCTTTTACCCTGACCCAGTGATACAAGTTGTCTACCTTAATGGGCCACTAGGTATATGCTCCTTGTATTGCGCCATTCCAGATTGGAATTGTCATTCCAGCTCACCATGCCGTCGTCACACCTTCTACCCTGACCCAGTGGCCCAACTTCTTTAAACCTTGGGCCATCGTCGCATCACCGTCAGCAAGCTTTGTCGTCCAACACTCATCATGCCGTCGTGGTTACACCATTGTCGCCATACTGTCGTCATACATTTGTTGTCACACCGCCCTAATGATGCATTCGTGGTCGCTCATTGACCGTCATTCCAGCTTCGTGGTATTACTCTCGTAATGCTGGTATCGTCATGCCTTCTACTTAAATCCAGTGGTCTAAGTTGTCCAATAGCTTGAGCCACTAGTTATGTGTTCGGTACGTGTGCTGTCATGGTTGTTGCATCGTCGTCACTCCAGTTCATCCGGTTCTCGTCATGTCGTAATCACGCCATTGTCCACGAACACTCGTTCTCATGCCGCCGTCGTCACGCTGTCGTTGATTTTCATCACTTCTCGTCATACCGCCTTCGTGGTACAATCAATGTCAATCTTTTTTCGTCATTGTATTTTAATAATACTGTCGCCATTCAATCGTTATTGTGCCTCCCTTGCCATGTCGTTATCGTCAGACAGACGCTGTCATGCCTCCACTGTGAGACAGTCGTCGTAATACCGTTGCGGTCGTACCAATCGTCATCACTACAGCTTCGTCATCTGACGGTCGTCATGCCGTGATCGTCACGCTATCGCCATGCAAGTTTCGTGATACAATCATCGTTACACCATTGTCATCATATGCTCATCGTCATCCCTTTGTTTTCATGCCGTGCTGATTTCGTCGTCGTCACTGCATCGTCTTCATGCATTCGTAGTCATACTTTGGCCGAGATCCCGTCGCGGTCGTTCCATCGTCATCATTTTAACTCCGAGATCCGACTCGTCATGCCATCGCCGTCTTGCCATCTTCGTTGCGCTGTAGTTTCACCATCGTCTTCTACTTTTCCGGGGTTTTACGTGCCAAAATCACTTCTGATTATGAGGCACGCCGTAGTGGAGGGCTCCGGTTTAATATGGCGTGCCTCATAATCAGAACTGGTTTTGGCACGTAAAACCCCCGAATAGAAGAAGACGATAGTGAAACAACAGCGCAACGAAGATGCCATGACGAGTCATTACTTCACTATCGTCATGCCATTGTCGTCTTGCTGGCGTCGTCATACCACTTTCGTCGATCCATCGACGTCATTCCTTGCTTATCATTCTACCATAATAACGTTGTCATATTACCGCCGTTGTCATGGCATCGTGCTCATTGCGTCGTCATCACATATACGTTATCAGACATAATTTGTCATGCCGTCTTGTTCGTGCCATCGTTGTCATTCCCGCTTCTTCGTCTGGCTGACGTCATACCGTCGTGATCGTGCCATCATCCTCACTCCGGCTTCGTCATCCTCGTGTGATGACTATCGTCGTAATACTGGTTGGTTTCGGGGCACAATCATTCTCACCTTATTGTCAGTCTACACTCGTTGTCGTCCAATTGTCCTCATGCCGTTGTCATGCCATCGTCATCACCGCATCTTCGTCGTACAGTCGTCGTCATGCGTTCGTTGTCATACCGTCGTCGGGATGCCATCGCGATCCAGCGACATCATTTTATCTTCGAGCCCGACTCTCGTCATACCATCGTCGTCACGCTGTCGTTTCACCATCGTCATCACTTCATTATCCTCATTTCATTGTCGTCATGCCGTCGTCGCCGTGCCACTTTTGCCGATGTATTGACGTCATTCGTACTTTATTCTAGCGTAATGTAGTCGCCATTTAATTGTGATTATGCCGCCGTTGTCATGATATCGCCGTCTTTGTGTCGTCGTCGCATATACGCCATTTTACACCCTTTGTCATACTGTCGACGTCATACTGTCTCGGTAATGCCATCATCTCATTCACGCTTCTTCATGCGGTTGTCGTCAAAGCGCCGTCATCACGCCATCGTCGTCATACACTCATCGTCATCGCATTGTCCTCATGTCGTTGCCATGTTGTCGACGTTATTCCGTCGTTATAATTTCGGAATCGAGATCTCATAATCATCATGCTATCATCGTTATACGCCTTTGTCGTTCAGTCAATAATATTCCTTCGTAATTTAATCGTGATTGCGTTGGCATCTTAAAGTCGTCGTTGATGGGCGACATTGGCAAGCGAGAGCCATAGCAAAGTGGGCCGACATCAGAGTATGTGGCCTATAACCAAAGCAACGAAACTCTAATAATCACTACACGTGTTAAATAAATGTCACTTCAGGAATAACGTCTGTCACTACATTGCTCTATTGTTACAGGGCACCGGCGAGATCCTGTAACAATAGGGCGATACTCTCGAAAGGCGATACTTTCGAGAAGCGATACTCTCGAACGTCATCGAGAGATGAGCTCTGTCGTAATTTTTTAACGTGTCTGAGTGCATTAATTTGATAAATGACGCAATCGCTACCTGGCGCTGACTCTTTACAGCGCCGCTTTTAGGCGGTCGTTCCTGCGCCGAGCGTCGGCGCCATACCTCGTAACCGAGCAAACGAGCACAGCGAAACATGAGAGCGAACGCCGAGTGCAGCAGAGGAGGAAAAAAGCGGCGATAGCGAAGAGGCGCGATGAGGAAAGCGGAGAAAGTGTGGAGCGGAACCATGAGGCGGAAAGTGGAGGAGGGTATGTGGAAAGCGTGAGAAAGAAATCCTAGTGCGGCGACGATGGCTACGAGATGGCGCCAGAGTAGCGCGAATGCTCTGGGAGGTCTGTCGGCGGCGGCTGTCTTCAATCGCGCCAAGAATATGCTATGCGGTGACTCTCGGGATCTCCAGATTAACGAGGGCTACACTTCGGTCCGTTTGTAACGTGCCGCACGAGACAGATTGTCCGCGCCAGCCACTACATCGTGAAATGAAAACATATATACTGCTAATTTTAAATTTCCCATTAGGGAGTATCGTAATTGTCGGTATTATTGCGATAGCAATTATATGGACACTTCCAGCAGATTTCTGCCATCGCCGTCGCCGTCGCCGTGAGGTTCAGTATAAAGTCCAAGGGCGATAAAATCATCGCCGCGCACCGTATGCGCTAGGGAAAGCGCGCGGGGGACGCGCGCTATCACGGAGAGCGAACGCACGGGCGAGTCCACTGGCTTGTTGTGGCGTGCATGATTTCAACCTGGCGACATGCACGAATCCTAGCAGAGCGTCGACCAGTGTTCGTGAGGCGCGCGAGAGTGTAGGTAACGTCGCTGATCTTGTCGATGACAACATACGGTCCATCGTAGTTTGCCAGCAGCTTTTGGCACAAGCCGCGCTTCCTTGTGGGAGTCCAAAGCCAAACGAGATCATCAGGGTGATATGTAACAGGACGATGTCGTGCGTCGTAGCGTGCTTTGGAGGTTTCTTGCGATTCCAAAGTCCGAAGACGCGCAAGTCGCCGAGCTTCTTGAGCGAGGCATAGCGTATCCGCGACCGCAGGATTGTCGTGGTAAAAAGGGAGGACAGTGTCGAGCGTATACCGGGGCGGGCGAGCACATAGAAGGAAGAAGGGGCTGTAACCGGTTGTCTCATGTTTGGCGGTGTTGTATGCGTTAGCAATAAACGGTAGAACTTCATCCCAATTCTTATGATCGGACGCAACATACATGGAAAGCATATTCGTGATCGTTCGAAACCCAAGCAAGCTGCTTGTTGCATTTGATGAAAGACTTGGATGCTTACTTGCACAGATTTGAGACACTTGCAAAAAGCCAGAATTGACCAGAGGATTAATGGGCCACTGCGTTGAGCACGTGTTTGAGTGGCGAAGCACTTAGTGTGTACGGTAGGCTGACGCCAACGCATGCTTCTAATTATGGAAGGGTGAAAGCCGCTCTACTAAAGAGATTTAGGTTCACCGTAGAAGGCTTCCGAGATAAGTTTAGGACCGGAAAGACTGCCGATGGCGAGACTGCCACGCAATTCGCCGCGCTCTTTCAGAACCGAACTTTCAGAGACTGCACATGAGTACGGTGCACTTCGAGAGTTTCTGATTAACGAGCGATTCCTCATCAGTTGCCACTCGAGCCTGTCACTCTATCTGAAAGAAAGGAAAGCTAAATCGCTTCAAGATATGTTAGAATTGGCAGACCAATTTTTGGAAGCACAGGGAGGCACCAATCTCTCCAAGATAAAAAAGAGGGGCCAGAGGACGCAAAGAAACCGGCAACCGACGAAATAAGAAATCCTCATGGGCCTGTCCCGAGATGTTATCTTTGCAACCGACTGGGCCACCATGCTAGCAATTGTCGGAGCAATTTTACGCGCCCCAATGATGTCAAATGTTTAAAATGTGGGCGAACTAGGCACAAAGCCGATACATGTCGCAACGGAGGGAAGGAAGCTCCCCAAGCATCCTGTGTGTATGCCTCGCCAAAACTTCAAGAAGAAGACGTAAACGACGACATTGTAGAACTCCGAGACGGAATAAGAATTCGGTAGTCAACGCTGTGATTACACAACGCCCAGAGTTTCCCGTTAAGGGAATGCTTGTACTTGCCGGAAGAATGGCAGAAAAACAAATCATGGTGTTACGAGATATCGGCAGCAGCACAGTGATCGTGCGAAGGGATTTGGTCAAGGACAATGAGCTCACGGGTGAAAGCCGTTTAGTTTACCTGATCGATGGTGCGGCTAGGAAGCTTGCCTAAGCCAAAATTGAGGTCGAGACCCCCTATTACAGTGGGAATGGCACGGCGCTTTGCATGGACAGCCCACTGTATGACCTAATTATAGGAAACATCGAGGGAGTTCGCGCCCTAAACGATCCGAAACCTCTGGAAGAAGAGTTGAAGATCGAACCATTGACGATTGAAGAGCCACGCGGAAAAACATCAACTGCTGACGAGAACAACGCGGCAGCTGTCTTCCAAACTCGAGCGAAGGCTCCGGCAAGGCCTTTCCAGCCCCTTTACACGCCCAATTCCGAAAACAAACCTACCGGGACTCATGACCACGCGGAACACTACCATCGAAAAACCAAGGACAGGAAATTCAAATTTAAGAACCGTTGACGATTAGTGTGTGGTGCAAAGTGTTTTTATTGAGTGCACCGAATGTTTATTCATACATCATGAGAAAAGTGTTGATTTGTTTGAAAACTACCTTATCATAGTTTTGTATACTTGTTGCACATGTTATATTTCATGTTTACCTTGTTACGCGAGATATGTGCTATTGTGTAGTGCAAGTGTAATTGTTACGCGAGGGATGTGTTATTGTATAGCTGTATAGCACAAGTGTACTTGTTACGCGAGAAATGTGTTATTGCGTTGTACGAGTGTACTAGTGTAAATTGTGTGTGTACTCGATTAGTCGCGATTGACTTGGTGAATTGTGGTGGACTGATTATTGACTTACGGACTCGTGCGTAGTGAACTCTTGTGCGCGCTTCTTTTGTGTTTTCTTGAATATTATTGCATAATATTCTTAAAGTGGGGGGCAGTGTCACAAAAGAGTGCGTAATCGAAGCGCGCGCCGCGTGTCACGCAATCTAGCGAAAGAACACGCCGGCCCCGCGGCAACTTCAACAGAGGGGGAGAGCGCATACGCCTCAAACAGCAACGCGAACAACGGCGCCTTGACGTTTAGAAGAGCATCGACGAAGCGACGTTAACCGGAGAGAGAGAGAGAGAGAGAGAGAGAGAGAGAGCACACGCGCTCGCCGAGACACCTTCTCTCCCGGCGAGTCGAAAGAGATAACTACAGCGTGAGCGTGCGCCAACAGCATGAGTCATCACCCGCCTCGATAACGCTCCGACGGCGGTGGTCGAAGGTACGAGAAAAGAAAAAAATGTCGCAGTTTCGCCCGAAAGGCGAAGCATCAATTGCGATAGCAAATTAGTAGAGAACTATTCGGAGTAGGGATAGTAGCTTTATGGGCTGCATAAAGTTGGACACATTTGGACTAATTGAATTAACAAGCGTGGTGTCAGCGCGCACAAGCAAACAAGAATAGATCACACCGAATGACCGCAGACAACGACTGTCAAAACGCTGGCAGCAAGCGCAGCCGCCGCAGCGGGCGAATTGTTCGCGCGGTCAATCGATTCATCGGAAACTGAGCGGCGAATGCACAGCGCATATAAAGTTCAGAGCCGTAATAGACGGTGCGGACGACCGCCAGCGCCGGGCAAATGGCAGAGGAGTTGTGCAGAGGAGAAGTTGTTGGCAGAGGAGACGCTGCCCCCCCTCCCTCCCGCGCTGCCTTCCCGCTTTCTTGCTTTCGCGTGGGAGATTGAGTGGCCAGTTCCCCTTGCGCCCGGTTGCAAGACAAACATTTGGTGAAGCAGCACAGCGCCGCCTCGCTCCCTCCCTCCCATACCCCCACGGCCTTTCGCGCGACGGTCGCGTTTGATTTCCGCCGTGCGTTCGCTCTCCGTGATAGCGCGCGTCCGCCGCGCGCTTTCACTCACGCATACGGCGCGCGGCGTTGGTTTTATCGCGCTTGGAATCTATACGGAACCTCACGACGACGACGACGGCGACGGCAGAAATCCTGTTGAAGTGTCCATATAATTGCCATCGCAATAAAACAATAGAACCTTCCCAGGCTTTGGTTATGCTACCGGATCACGACTCCGATAGGAAAGTTCGAGAACACAGTGGAAGCTATATAACCGCCGTGCGACAATCATCAGTGGAGTTCAGTCCGCACCGGTGAAGTGATGTAACGCGAAGACCGAGCGTCTGCGGAAGAAGGGGATTCCCCGGCAAGCTAGTCGACGAGTTCATCGAGCGTCTGCATTTCCGGAAGAAGTTCCTTCGAGATTTGCCCCGAGCTATGCCGAGATCGTCTGACTCCAAGACCAACCAACACGAGTGAATACGATTGGACACTTAGTGTACCTTTTCATTTTGTACTTTACGTGTTGGACTCTTAGTGCTTGTCGTTAATTATTTACCTGTGTTTTGTGAATACCCATCTGATTTGTAGTGTGTTGTGTCTAGCCTAAGTGTGCAAGTGTGTGTGTGTAACGGCCTTGTGTGAAGAATATATTTTGTTGCGTTTTGACAACTCTGGGCTCTGACTCGGTCTTTGGACAGCAACCGGCGTTTACTGGCGCACAAGAGTGGCCATTCTTAATTGTCCTTGCTTTCGTGGGATTATTTTCGGAAGCTGATAAGTCGGCTTTGGAATTTGGTCCGGCATCTGCGCCTCGTTCACGGGGTCTGTGACAGGAGGGTCGTGATGACGAGGCACCACGGGACACGCTGTGGGTGCGGGAGGAGGAGTTCTCTGGGAGGCGTCTTGGGGCATGTTAGATGGTAAGGTGTGGGACCGGAATTCCATGATCATTGTCTGAAGGTACCCCGCACCTCCACCAATTTTAAAGGTGTTTATTTGGCAGATTAAGGAGCAGCGCAACGTGGACGGGCAGGACAGTCACACGTTCCAAGCACCAGAACCGTTGCTGAGCGACAGGGCTCGACCCACTACCGTTTAGAGCCAGTAGCGCTGAATCCACTAGCGTATCTCTTCGCTACAATATATACAATCATGATGCTCTAAATATGCACAACGTGCCCTTCATGCACTTGGAATTGTATGTTGTATAATGCATGATTTCCACTCACCTGTTCTGTTTCTGAAATTGTATTCTGCTGTGTAGATTCCACTACTGCAGTACGCCTCTGTAGATTGCGGTGCAACGTATGAATCTAATTCTGACCTCATTGACCGCGTCCAGAATAAATTGATATCTATCTTCAAACACCACTTTTGCCATTGTGGCGACCATAGTCCAGCCCTCTCAAATATACCTCAACTAACACCTCATGATTGAATAAATCAAAGCTTTTGTTCCAGTATAAGTTGGTCCATGGCATTATACATTCCCCAAAACTTCTTGATCATGTGCAATTTTAGATGCGATGCAGCTAATGGTCGGGGCTATGTCCGTCCCTCCATCCATCCATCCGCCGTGCGGCGTCAAAACCCCTACTGCGCATCCTCCACCCCCTCCTCTCCTCTCCTTGTCTCATATCCTCTCCTCTCGGCATTCCTCCTCTCCTCTCCGACGCTCTTCTCCTCTGGCAACACCTGCGGCTCCGCGTGCGATAATGCGAAGCAGCTTAGGTTAGAGGCGCGACGGTAAGCGTTGCATACTCCGCTGGGGGGCGCCACTGTAGCTCGCAGTATAATGACGCGCGCGCGCGCTCCGCTCCTCTCATTCTGCTCCCGCAACGCACGGTAAATATAACGGTAGCTACGTACCTCCACCTAACGGAAACGACGAACTGAAAACTAATGGGAACTTGAGTCGACCCCATGGCTGCTTCGCATACTACTCAGGGTTCCCCTACGGGAAGATGGTGTAATTTTTTTCGTGCTGCAACAGCATACCGGGTAACATTCTTCATTCTCTACTTGGCCTTGTTGCATGAAAGACTGCCCTATACGGCTCGACGCAGAAAAAATATGTAATAAGAATTCTTCCTGTATTGACGTGTTTCAGAATTCATTTCCTGTGTACTGTATATATGTAAATGATCATGTTTTATGTTTAACTGCCTTTTACGCTTCCTTGTTTTCCTTTTCCCTATTTGTTTCTTTATCTCGCATTGTTTTTTCTACAACATTTGTGTTCTCTGTACATTTTGTCTGGCATGTTACTTTTTAAATGCACCAGTACGAAGGCTTTCTAGCTGTTCCTGAGCACTGTCGGAAACGATTGATTGATTATTATTATTATTATTCCTTCCTGTCCTATTTTTCTTATTTCCGAAACTTGGCTCTGCAATAAAATTTCCTCCTCAAATTTTTTTCCGCCACATTATGACGTCTTTCGCAGTGACCAGGACTTCAGTGGAGTTAAACAAAAAGGTGGTTGCGTACTTATTGCCGTTGGCAGCTCACTGACGTGTAAGGCGCGGCGGCATAGAAAGTGTACAGGAATCGATTTGGCTTGATGTCAGCCTAGCGCGCTGTGAAAAACTGTTAATCGGAACCTTCTATGCTCCACCGAATATTTCTACTGCTTTGTTTGATGAGGCCATCTCTTGTATTGAAAATGTCTTATCCTCCCATCGCAAGCACAGAGTAATCCTCCTTGGTGATTTTAACACACCAGGAATTGATTGGAATACGCGTACATATTCTCATTATAATAATTACATAGTGAACAAATGCAGCCTGTAGACTTTCTGTCCTTCTGTTCTCCTCGGCAGCTCAACTTGATCACCAATTCCTGTGGCAACGTTTTAGACCATTGCCTCTCGAATGCTCAAGCTATAGACGTCTCCCGTCCTGACATTTCCCTTGTCCGTCCCGATAAGTTTCACTCCTCATGAGCTTAAGATAACTGCCTCTGTGTCACCCTTAAGGCAGAGATTCCCCACTGGCATTAATGAATATTCTCGCTTTGCTTTCAAGCGGGGTGATTATGTTGGCTTGTATAATTTCTTGTCCACCAGAGATTGGTCCCTGGTCACAGGTAAAACCAATGTTGATGACCAAATAGATCAGTTTACGGAGCTTGTTTTGAGCGGTATGCGCCAATACAATCCTCAGTATGTTGAGCGCCAAGTCCTAGGCGCTCTAAATATCCCCACTGGTTCTCATCTGAACTTATAACTGCCCTAAAGCATAAAGATCGCGCGCACCGTAAATCCAGAATTCCTGTGCCTAATGAGTGGAGAGAATTCCGCTTTTTTCGAACGCTCTGCAAACGCCTCTATAAACGGGATCATGACTCATATATTGCATTCTTGGAGAAGAGCGCCTCCAACCGGCCGGCGGAATTTTGGAAGTATATCCGCAAGCGTACTAGTAATCGCGGAGAGTGTTTTCGCCTGCTCGACTCTAGTGGAGTAGAAGTGCAAGCAGTCGCGGATTGTTTGGTTGCCCATTTCTCTTCCTTATATAAACCTTCAGGTTTCAACGCTGGTGTCACTCAGCAGCACACAACGGCTCCTACATCTAGTCCTGTGTTGTTTGATGCAAAGCTGATCAGCGAATGCCTTAAGCACTTGAAGCCTTCCCTATCTTGCGGTCCTGATGGCATACCTTCCGCAATCTTGAAAGCGTACAGCGGTATATTTGCCCCAGTATTGACATCTATATTTAATAGCTCTCTGAATACTTCCACTTTCCCTCGCATGTGGAAAACTGCTCGTGTTTTTCGTGTATTTAAGTCTAGCTGTAAAACCGATGTCTCAAATTATTGCCCGATTTCTCTTCTCTGTGCCACGTCTAAGGTTTTTGAGCTTGCTCTTCACAACGTATTGTCTTGTACTGTGAAGAACACGAATCAGCATGGATTCCTCACCGGCCGCTCCACTATCACATTTCTTGCAAGCTTCATGACGGTCATGATATGTACGGAAGCGCGCGATCCATGAAGCATATCCAGCATATCGACGAAGTGAATGATGATGAGTGGGCGAAGCACCGGGGGATCATTCGGGTAAACCACAGCTACGGTCGAGAGATAAAGAGAGCTCGCGTCGGGAACGAGAGAGAAAGAGAGCGCGCGTCGGGAACGAACGCCCTTGTGCAATGCAGCGCCCCTAGCTACGGACGAGAAAGAGAGCGCGCGTCGGGAACGAACGCCCTTGTACATCTAGAGCACTGCACGGGCCGATTTTTGCGGCCCGGGCCCGACCCGGGCCCGTTTTTACATTGGGCGGCCCGCCCGAGCCCGATCAAAACTTTTATGGCGAGACCCGGGCCCGGCCCGGGCCCGGAAATAATCTACGTTACCCGCCCGGCCCGGCCCGCCACCCCTTTACCTTAAGCCCGAGCCCGGCCCGAGCCCGGCTTGAAACCGGCCCGAACCTGGCCCGAGACCGAAAAATACATGTTTTTCAGAGTTGAGAAGCCCGAGAATAACTCGCAGAAAGCCCGAGCCCGGCCCGGGCCCGCGGCAAAAAACCCGAGCCCGGCCCGGGCCCGGGTCAAAAAGCACACGCTGTGCCCGAGCCCGGCCCGAGCCCGTGAAAAAACTGCTCTACCCGGCCCGGCCCGGCCCACGGGCCGGGCCGGGCCCGGGCTTTAGGGTAAGCCCGAGCCCGTGCAGTGCTCTATGTACATCACAGCGCCCCTAGCTACGGACAAGAAAGAAAGAGAGCGCGCGTCGGGAACGAGAGAAAGAGAACGCGCGTCGGGAATGCCCTTGTGCACCGCAGCGCCCCTAGCTACGGACGAGAAAGAAAGAGAGCGCGCGTCGGGAACGAGAGAAAGAGAACGCGCGTCGGGAACGAACGCCCTTGTGCACCGCAGCGCCCCTAGCTACGGACGAGAAAGAAAGAGAGCGCGCGTCGGGAACGAGAGAAAGAGAACGCGCGTCGGGAACGAACGCCCTTGTGCACCGCAGCGCACCTAGCTACGGACGAGAGAGCAAAACGCCGCAAGCGTTCTCCGGAAGCCGGAAGCTGGCTTCCGGAACCGGAAGCGGAACCGGAAACGGAAGCGGAAGTCGGCTTCCGGTTATACTATACATATACATATATATGTATATATGCGTATACATACATAGCGGTCTCCATGCCAACCAGAGCTACGGACTTCTAGTGAACACTTCATAAAACTACATGCGGCGTCTCTCACGTACGGACACACAACGCCATGTATTGAGCAATTCATGAACTAGAGGTGGCTACATACTACTACTACTACAGAGGAGGGAACGACCCACACCCTAAGGAGCTTCGCCCCTAAAAAGACATTGCCGTGTTCGCCGTGCGGGGGCGATCACGAAGTGGTGTGATCGTGTGGCGCGTGGCGTGTTGTGCGTGCGAGTGTTCTGAGCTGCTCGGCGTTGAAGGCCAGCCGGTTCTCGATGGACGCTTGGTCCAGAGATCCCAGATCGCCCACTACGCCGTCCTCGGACGCAAAGGACTTGTGTTCCTGCTGGACAACCGGTCCAGGGAGCCAGGCGAACGGGGCAACTCGTTCTCGGATGCCAGTGACCTGCGTTCCTGCTGGGAAACCGGTCCAGTGAGCCAGGCGAGCGGGGCAACCGTTCGAGAGAGCCAGACGAGCGGGGCAACCGGTCCAGCGAGCCTCAAGGTCCTGTGTTCCTGCTGGACAACCGGTTCCGGGAAGCCAGGCGAGGTGGTCGCTTTCCCAGGCCACTGACACGACCAGCCTGCTGCCGGAGGCGAGAGCAGTAGCGATAGCTGTTGCATGGCTACCACGGCTGTGTCTGCTACCGTCGCTGCCTCAGCTGCAGATCCCATGATGCCGTGGGTAGGCCCATGGTGACGCCGTCCAGCCGTCAGCCGACCCTTCGGGACCGACATCGGACTCTACGCGTCAACGGGCTCCACGCAAAGGGAACGCACGGTGAGAGACTTTATATTATATAACAGGGCAATCTAGTAGCAGCTTCGGGACTGCATCCGTGAGCCTAACTTAAGTACATGTCCATCGTGAAGTCTGTACGTCTTTATGCTGTTAATATATATTCTGTGTTTGTGCACACTCGAGTGGTAGATTGCGTTCCTTGGTGAGTGGTCCTGGGCCCAAACCTCATTACATTTTCATCACAATCTAACATCATACGTTTTGTAGCGTTAGCTACACTGGCCTAGCCAAGGCCGTTTCGCGCGGCACATCAAGAACCGTGCTGCGCATGCGCAAGGATCAGTGATGTCACACGGCTTGCGCACCGGAGCCACCGGAGCCGGCACCTCTCGCGCACTCCGTCGCCGCCGCGCGCGACTCACCGCCGCCGGTCTGCGCATTCCAGAGGAGTGACGTCGTAGTCGTGGTAGACGCACTGGCGCCGGCGCGCGCTCGCTGTGCAGTCGCCGTCTGACACTGCGCTGGAGCCGCTGCGCTTCTGACTGGCGTTTGCCAGTGTGGTATAGCTATGGAGAAGGAGAGCGCAAATGCTGCGCAACAGCGCAATCTTATCTTAAGAATAATATTAAGAATAAGCTAAGAATAATCAGCTGAACCTTTGCTAACGCTACGTATATCCTGGCATAGCCGAGCTAAGCCACTGCAACTTTTTTTATCACAATCTGGCGAGCTTGCCAGGATACCGCTCGTAAAATCATTGAAGGAAATTATCCTCCCTCGAGTGCACCCTCACAGAAAACTAAACGATGGATACCGAAAGATTAGCCACGATTGGATCACAGCTGGGATTGTTAGGTGTGGTATTGCGTACGTGGATTGAGAACGAACAGGTGAAACAAAGAGCGGAACGATCTGCGGAAATAGAAGCAAGTAAGGAAGCAGACGAAAGAACTCGACAAATTCTTGAGCTCAAATTGAAGCTCCGAGAAGGAGCTCAGAGTGAATCCGCAAGAATCAACACTGATTCGATGCCTCTTCCGAGTGCCGCCTCTTCAGTTCTCAACTCGCAGAAATTGCTTCCATTGTTTGATGAGGGATGCAATGATTTGTATGCATACTTGCAAAGTTCGAGCACGTGGCAACAGGACAAGGTTGGCCCAAAGAGAAGTGCGCATTAGCTTTGAGCATGTGTTTGAGTGGTGAAGCGCTAACAGTAATTGACCGAAAGACTGCCGCTGATTCATTAGACTATGAGAAAGTAAAGAAAGCTTTGCTGCAGAGGTTTCGATTCACTGCTCAAGGTTACCAGGAGAAATTTCGCAAGGCAAGGGCACAGGATGGAGAAACCGGGAGACAGCTTCTAGGCTTTCAGGGTACTTCAACCACTGGATTGACATGGCTAACGTGTCCAGAACACGTTCGACAGCCTTCGAGACGACATGGTCGCCGAACAGTTTATCCGGTGTTGCCATCCAAAGCTTACTATATTCCTGAAAGAACAAGAATGCAAGTCACTCCAAGAGCTAGCTGACGCGGCTGATCGGTTCATTGAAGCTCAGAACCTATCGAATCTCGGGAAGGTACCGGAGGACGAAAAAGACGTCACTAGGAATCCCACCGACGCTCCAAGAAAACCACCACCAAGGTGTATGTTTTGCAAGCCCCTGGGGCATCAAGCTCATGAATGTCGCAAGCCAGCTAAAGAAGTGACAAAGTGCAAGTTCTGTGGGAAGACTGGTCACAAGAGCGACGATTGCTGGAGTACGAAGGCGCATAAAGAGAAAAGTTCAGCCTGCGTGGTCAACGAGAACCGCTATGATTTTTCTTTGTGTCATCCAACTGGAAAACACAATAAAGGGAGAAGTGACACTTTTGATAAAACGCCGAATGGAAAAAAAAACATTTTTCTGGTGGAAGGGATGCCAGTATTTGATGGGGAAGTGCTCGGTCGAACAATAAGGCTTCTTCGTGATACGGGCAGCAATACTGCAATTATCCGAAGAGACTTAATTCCCGATCAGTGTTTGACCGGAAAGAGTAGCAGAGTCCTGCTTATCGATGGCACTGTAATTGATGTGCCAGAGGCCAAACTTCACGTTAATGCACCGTACTTTGGAGGAGAAATCACAGCCTTATGTAAGAACAAGCCGCTTTATGATCTTGTGCTCGGAAACCTACCGGGCGTCAGAGGGCCTCACGAGCCAGACAATAACTGGAAGCACGCTTCAGTCAACCAAAGAGACACTGCGTCGCTAAACGCCCATGTGCAAGTGATACCTGTGGAGCACCCTCACTATGTGTCCGCCATGGTCAAGCCACAATAGGATAAGACGACTCCATTGTGTGTACCAAAGATAAAGTGGTGCGACGTTACGAAAGAACAATTTGCAGAGGAACAGCACACAGACAAAACCTTGAAATCTCTGTTTGCTAAAGTCGACAGAAAGTTGAACTCACCAAAAGACCACTGCTACTCGTTCCTTGAAAAAGGTGGGCTTCTCTACCGACAGTACTGTCTTGCTACCGGCAGGACATTTAACCAGCTTGTCGTGCCGAAGATGTTTAGAAGACCTATCCTTGAAGTCGCACACGAAGGTCTTATGGCCGGACATCAAGGCATTCGGCGCACGACAGATCGAGTCGTGGCGGACTTTTACTGGCCGGATTTGCATGGCGATGTGAAACGTTTCGTCAAGTCCTGCGATAAGTGCCAGCGAACAGCACCAAAGGGCAAAAGTGGTGTTGCGCCTCTGGGCAACATGCCTATCATACGTACACCTTTCGAGCGCGTTGCGGTCGATTTAATCGGTCCTTTCTCACCGAAATCGGACTGCAGCAACCGTTATATTCTCACGCTCATAGATTTTGCCACCCGATATGCGGATGCCATTGCTCTCCCTGCAATTGATGTTGTGCATGTGGCAGAGGGAATGATTGAGATTTTCTCTCGCATTGGTCTACCGAAAGAGATCATAAGCGACGAAGGAACAAGTTTCATAGCGGAACTCTTGGAAGAGGTGGGCCGTCTACTCGCCATCAGGTTTCTTCGAACGACTCCCTATCATGCCATGGCAAATGGGCTCGTTGAGAAGTTCAACGGGACCCTGAAGACCATGCTGAAGAGGATGTGACAGGACAAACCTCGATCCTGGGCAGGTACCTTGCTCCACTGCTATTCGCCTATAGAGAGGTGCCACAAGCAAGCCTGGGCTTCTCGCCTTCTCAGTTGATTTATGGTGGACACGTACGAGGACCACTGACGGTGCTCAAGGAGCTGTGGACCAATGAAGATATCGCCGGCGAAACTCGTACAACCTACACATATCTTGTCGATCTTCGAAATCGCCTTGAGGAGACATGCAAACTCACCCATGACGAGTTCGAGAAGGCACGCGCAAAGCAAAAAAACCTACTTTGACCGGAAGAGCCGTCCTCGCAAGTTAAACGTTGGCGATAAAGTACTTCTTGTACTGCCGACTGGTTCCAACAAATTGCTAATACAATGGAAGAGTCCATTTGAAGTGATCGAACGGAAGAACGAGGTCGACTATCTTTTGAACATGAGTGGAAAAAGGAAAATATTTCACATCAATATGCTCAAGAAATATGAGGAACGCCAACCTTTACCAGTGCAGCAGGTCTCTGATATAACCGAGATCGACCAAGGCCCGTCGGAAGCAAATGCGGAGCCGTTAACTAAGAAGGTTCCCACGGGATTCCCTCTCCTAGTCTCTTCCGTACACAGACGGCGGCTGATGTGAAGTTATCTACGAAGCTAACTTGTTTGAAGAATTTGAGATTATCTTTTATGACCTACCAGCAAAGACTGAACTCGTTCAGTGCGTACTACGCTTGACCTTTGATAAGCCAATCCATGTTCCCCAGTATCCTATCCCACTAGCTTTTCGGGAAAGCGTTGAGATGGAAGTACAAGAAATGCTAAAATTGGGCGTCATAGAAAAGTCTCAGTCACCCTGTCACGCTCCCATCGTAGTTGTCAAGAAGCCAGACAATACGATTCTTTTATGTATAGACTTCATGGAGCTTAATAAGACCCGGTCTGCTGCCAGTGAGCCCATACCGCGCATCGACGCGGTTCTTGCCCTTGCTGGTCAGTGCAAGTTTTTCTCTAAATTTGACTAGGGCAGCTCTGCCCTAGGGCAGGGCTTCTCAGGACCTATTTAATAAAGTTCTTTGTCTGTCTGTCTGTCTAAATTTGACTTTACCAAAGGCTATTGGCAGGTGCCCATGTCTGTACACAGTCGAGAAAAAAAAACAGCATTTTCCAGTACATCTGGCCTGTATCACTTTGTATACATGCCGTTTAGGATCAAGACAGCTCCGGCTGTCTTCGCACGCCTCATGCGAGCCGTTCTTGGTGACCTAGAAAATGTTCATTATTTTAACGATGTTGTCATAGCTACAAATTAATACTAAGAGATTGACTCCAACCAAATAAGGAAATTTACTAGCCCGACGTTTCGGAACCAATTCGGCTTCAGGGGGTATTCTTCGGAGGTGGCGGTGTGCCACTTTGAAAAGGTCCATCGTAAGAAAGGAGAGGAAGGGGGAGAGACCGTAAGGTGGGGAGACACTTGACGGGGCACCTGTTCTTGACAGACGAAAGAGGTGGTGTGGGGGGCTTCGGCGTCGCTGGGCGGCTGGGTTGTCCGAAGCTGGGCGCCCTTTACTCGCGGGAATGTGTTGACGAGGGGGGGGGGGGAGAGGGACGAGATGTTTTGGTGTTGCTGACCTTGAGCGGGGGGTCCTTCCCTTCGTCGCGTCTGCAAGGCCATGCACATACAAAGAAGGAAGGATGCCCTTCACGCGGTGTATATTACCCGCCGTGTTCTTAATGTGCCATGACTCCAGGAGTAGCCTTTTTCGCCAGTTTGTCTCTGTTTGAAGGATTTGGGTTGCTTGGAAAGAAATCTTGTGGTCGGCGTCTTCGGAATGTACGGCGACAGCGCTGCGTATTCGGTGGAATTTTCTGACGTCATTTTCATGTTGTCTGAATCTTTCTTTTAGATTTTTGGTTTCCCTAATGTACGACGCGGGACATTCGGCACAGCTGATTTTATAGACGACGCCTTGAGCTTTTTCTTTTGGTGGATGGTCTTTTGTTTTAGGAATGAGGTTATTCAAAGTGTTCATCGGTTTATGCGCGACTTTGAGGCCTTCTTTTTTCAATATTCGGCTGAAAGCTTCGCTGGTACCTTTGACGTATGGGAGGGACACTCGTTTCTGTGGTCGAGGGAAAGTCAACGGTTGGAGGTCTCGTAGTTTGTTTTTTCTTTTTTGTTGTCGGGTCGTTTTCCGAATGAATTCTGTTGTATAGCCGTTCTGATAGTACGCGTTTAATAGTAGATACGCTCGGCGTTTTTATGAATGCGCCGAAACAGGCAACGGCCAAACGGAGCGAGCCCGGGCACCAACAACAAACGTCTTATTCTTCGTCTTCTGCTGGTGCCCGTATTTCTCACTACAATCACTCTCCGGCGAAAAAGGAGCCATCCTGGCGGCCTATGGAACAGGTAGCACTGGTGGGTCGTAGTGCGGCTTCAGTCTATCGATATGAACAGTTTCGCGTCCGCGACACCGTTGGTCCGTGGATGGGTGAATAGGCTCAATGACGTAGTTGACCGGGGATGTCTGTCGGAGAACCCGGTAAGGGCCGGCGTACTTTGAGCTGAACTTTGTTGAAAGGCCGGGAGTAGAGGAGGGAACGCGGAGCCATACCAGCGTTCCAGGTGAATATGATGTAAAACACAAGCCTGCGTCGCGACTATGTTTCTGGCTGGCCTGATCTTGCACGGTAAGTGAGCGGGCAATCTGACGACATTCTAAGGTATAAGTGGCGGCTTCGGATAGAGGAGTAGATTCTGAAGCGTCGGGGCGATACAAAATAATCGTGTCCATAAACGAGGAAGGTTCGCGACCACAAAGAAGAAAGAAGGGAGAGAATCCCGTGGTAGACTGAGTGGCGCTATTGTAAGCATACGTAACAAAGGGAAGGATGCGGTGCCAGTTAGTGTGGTTAGCGGAAACGTACATGGCGAGCATGTCGCCGAGAGTACGATTAAAGCGTTCAGTCATACCATTCGTTTGCGGATGATATGCGCTTGTTGTTCTATGGACAATGTTGCATTCCCGGAGGAGGGCTTCTACAGCTTCGGAGAGGAATGAACGACCACGGTCACTCAGTAGCTCGCGAGGCGCACCATGTCGAAGAACAAGGTTGCGAAGGATGAACAAGCCGACTTCACGTGCTGAGGCCGCCGGAAGCGCTGAAGTTTCGGTAGTAGCGCGTGAGATGGTCCACGGCGACGATAACCCAGCGGTTTCATCTGGGGTGTACGGTAGAGGGCCGTACAAATCAATGCCGATACGGTCGAAAGGCCGGTAGGGACAAGGCAATGGTTGGAGCGGCCCTGTAATCTTGTTAGGTGGGCTCTTGCGGCGTTGGCACTTGGAGCACGAGTGGACATACTGGCGAACGAAGCGGTACATTCCGCGCCAGTAGTATCGTAGCCGGAGGCGTGCATACGTCTTTAGTACACCGGCATGGGCGCATTGCGGATCCGCATGAAATGACGCACATATGTCGGAACGTAAATGGCGAGGAATCACTAGCAACCATTTACGGCCGTCAGAGAGGTAGTTGCGGCGGTACAGAAGCCCATCACGGATGGCAAAGTGACGAGCAGCGCGCCGAAGCGAGCGGTCGGTGGTGTGTGGTGACGGCTGAGATAAATACTCCAGAAGAGAGGCTATCCAAGGATCGCGGCGTTGCTCAGCTGGCATGTCGGTGTATGTAAGAGACGAAGAATCGTAGCTGGAGACAGACGCAGCACCATCCTCATCAGGCAGTGGCGAGCGCGAAAGAGCGTCGGCATCCGAATGCTTACGGCCGGACCGGTAGACAACACGGATGTCATAGTCCTGTAGACGAAGCGCCCAACGAGCTAGACGACCAGAGGGGTCGTTTAACGATGACAACCAGCACAGGGCGTGGTGATCAGTCACGACGTCAAATGGACGGCCATATACGTAAGGTCGAAATTTGGTGATTGCCCAAACGATTGCAAGGCATTCTTTTTCGGTGACTGAATAGTTCGTTTCCGCTTTGGTGAGAGTGCGGCTGGCGTAAGAGACGACGTACTCTTCGAAGCCAGACTTACGCTGAGCAAGAATAGCGCCGAGGCCTACTCCACTAGCGTCCGTGTGGATTTCTGTGGGAGCGTCTGGGTCAAAGTGGCGTAGGATAGGTGGGGATATCAAAAGACGGCGTAATGTGGCGAACGCGTCTTCGCAAGCTGTAGACCATGCCGAGATGCCTTGGCTGTCGGCAAGCAGCTGCGTTAAGGGGGCGATTATGGACGCGAAATTACGCACGAATCGGCGAAAGTACGAGCACAGGCCGATAAAGCTACGGAGTTCTTTCAACGTAGACGGCCTGGGGAACTCGGCGACGGCGCGAAGCTTTGCAGGGTCGGGAAGGACACCGTCCTTGCTGACAACATGGCCTAAGATGGTAAGTCGGCGGGCGGCAAAGTGGCACTTCTTCAAATTAAGCTGCAATCCAGCGTCTGAAAGGCAAGTGAGCACGCTTGCGAGGCGACTCAAATGGGAGGCAAAGTCCTTCGAAAAGACTACGACGTCGTCCAGGTAGCACAGACACGTGTGCCATTTGAGGCCTCTAAGAATGTTGTCCATGAGACGTTCGAAGGTGGCAGGCGCATTACAAAGGCCGAATGGCATCACGTTAAACTCATATAAACAATCTGGGGTTACAAACGCAGTCTTGGGACGGTCAGGTTCATTCATAGGGACCTGCCAGTACCCAGATCGAAGGTCCAAAGAGGAGAAGAACTCTGCTCCTTGCAAGCAGTCGAGGGCGTCGTCGATTCTGGGCAGCGGATAAACATCTTTTCGTGTGATCTTGTTAAGGCGCCTATAATCAACGCAAAATCTAATGCTACCGTCGTTTTTCTTTACCAGCACAACTGGGGAAGCCCAAGGGCTGTGTGAGGGCTGTATTACGCCACGATGAAGCATGCCGTTGACTTGTTCATCAATGACATGGCGCTCAGCATGAGAAACTCGGTATGGACCCTCGCGCAGGGGTGCATGGGTGTCAGTGTCAATGCGGTGAACGATGGCGGATTTGCGGCCCAAGGAAGACTGCTTATGATCGAACGACTTCCGAAAGCGGGCGAGCAGCTCCAAGAGTTGGGTACGCTGTGCAGGCGGCAGTGTGGAATCAATTGACGGGAGGAATGCCTCTAAGGAGGACGAATCGGCGGAGGTAGCGGGAGTAATGCTGTCGACGAGAAGGCCTATCGTGTCGTCAGGCAGTTGAGTAGAGTAGGCGGAATCAATATCCTCAAGCCGGCCTATACATTCGCCACGGTATAACGTGGCTGTGGAAGACAACCGATTCGGGACGTAAATGGCGCTGCAAGAGTTTTCGACCGTGAGAACTGCAAAAGGGAGGAGGGAGTTCTTGCGAGAGGTGAAGGCTTCGGAGGGCGCAAACAGGGCGGTGGAATCGGAAGCAGAGTCGCAAGAAAGTGGCACAAAAACAGAAAACAAAGGAGGGATGTCAGTGTCCGCAGCGACGACCACTCGAGAAGGTGGCTTGTCATAAGCGGCGGCACACATCGGCGACAACTCAAGTTCGGCACGCGCACAGTCAACAACTGCATGGTTAGTAGTGAGAAAGTCCCAAGCCAAAATAACGTCGTGAGAACATGGAGAAAAAACGACAAATTCGGCTGCGTACAAACTGTCCTGTATGACAAGACGAGCTGTGCATGCCACTGAAGGTTGAATGTGGTGCGCGGTCGCGGTACGCAGAGAGACGTCGGAAAGCGGTATCGTTATCTTTTTTAACTTGCGGCACAGTTCTCCACTAAGCAAAGACACAGCAGCACCAGTATCAACGAGTGCTTGCACTGAAACACCTTCGATATTCACGGTTATTTCGTTCGCAGGTAGTAATCGAGGCCTTGAAGTTGTCGACACGAGCGCAGTTCTTGCCTCCGGAACTTCGAGGACTAGTTTTCCGCTTGGACTGGTGGGGGGCGACGAACCATTGGGGAAAGTGAATGGAGACGTGGTGAGGGCGACCGACGTGTGTCGTAGCCACGGCGATTCGGAGAGCAGGTGTCCATCGTTGAATGGGAGGACATCGGGCGCGGTGGCTCAGAACGAAAGTAGTCCCGATTGTCTTCGCCCGCACTAGGACGGAAGTCACGACGACGACAGAAACTTGCGACATGGCCAGGCAGACAACAGAAATAGCAAATAGGCCTGTTGTCCGGGGTGCGCCAAGGATTAGTGCACGGCGGCGCAGGACGGCAAAAAGGTGGCGGGTTCGGGTGGACAGGCGCACGCGCAGCGAAGGCATTTGCTGGTCGACCAGGAGCCGGGCTGAGCGGTATTGCTGGTGAGTGTCTGCGTGCGACTTCAGCGTAGGTCAGAGGAGCGGAAACAGGCGGATGCTGGAAGTTGGTTGGTAGCGTCTCAGAAGTTTGCTCCTCTATGGCCTGTCGGAGCAAGCCCCTGCGCTGAGGCCGGGACGCAGAGAACAAGGGACAATTGCCGTGCCACTTCCTCTCGGACGAACTGCTGGATCTGCTGCCATAACATTGTGGTGTCAGTAGAAACGGCGCCTACAGTGAATGACGACATGTCGGGTCAGAACTCGTTAGTCGTGCAGAAATGCGCTCTTTCCGCAACTCGTCATAGCTCTGACAGTACTGAACCACGTCTGCGACAGTTTGAGGATTCTTGGCAATCAGCATTTGGAGAGCGTCGTCCTCAATCACCTTCATGATGTGTCTGACTTTATCAGCTTCGGACATAGCAGGGTTGATGCGACCGCAGAGGTCCACAATATCCTCAATGTAGGACGTGAAGTTCTCGCCGGATTGCTGGGCGCGACCGCGTAAGCGTTGTTCCGCGCGTAGCTTGCGAACAGCGGGATGGCCGAAGACTTCCGCGAAGCTCGTTTTAAAGGATGCCCAATTGGCAATATCAGCTTCGTGGTTGAGGAGCCATAGCTGTGCAACGCCCGCCAGGTAAAAGTTGACGTTGCTGAGCTTGTCACCGTCATTCCACTTATTGTGGGTGCTTACCCGCTCATACGAAGTGAGCCAGTCCTCGACGTCGTGCTCGTCGGTGCCGTTGAAAATTACAGGGTCTCGCTGTCGGGCTACGCCGGAGCAGGCGACCACCGGTGGTACGGGAGCACCTTGTTGGGGCACGTCGTCAGGCATTGCCGAGGCTGGAGGTAGAGTCCGGGTACGAAGTTCCAGGATGAAATGGGAACCAGCACGCTCCACCAATTGATAGTACGCGTTTAATACTAGATACGCTCGGCGTTTTTATGAATGAGCCGAAACAGGCAACGGCCAAACGGAGCGAGCCCGGGCACCAACAACAAACGTCTTATTCTTCGTCTTCTGCTGGTGCCCGTATTTCTCACTACAGTTCCTTTTGAGTTCGTTGAGAACCATTCTCCTTTCTTTCTTTTGATCTGATTCCAATGTGCAATGAGTTTCGACTCTTTTCAATAAAGAATTTACGACCGATGCCTTGTGGCTTGCGGGATGGTTGGATGCGAAGTGTAGGTAGCGGCCTGTGTGGGTTGGTTTTCGATAGACTGAAAATTTTAGATTGCCGTTGGTTCGTGTAACTTGTACATCTAGGAATGGTAGCGATCCGTTTTGTTCGCGCTCCGACGTGAACTGTATATCAGGGTCTATGGAATTTAAGTGGCTCTGCAGGTTTTCGACTTGCGACTCCTTCACGATACAGAAGCAATCATCCATGTACCTAAGGAAAACTTTTGGCTTCAGGGAAGAAGTACTCAGAGCTCTACCTTCGATATTCTCAATAGTTAGGTTGGCCATGGTGACGGAAATGGAGGCCCCCATGGGAGTTCCTTTCACCTGCTTGTAGTAGCTGCCTCGGAAGGTGAAGTAGGTATTTGACAGGCATAGCTCGAGAAGGCGGAAGATCTCGTCTACACTCAAGAGGGTTCTCTCGTCGAGTGTATCGTCGCGTTCCAGGGCATCCCTTGTTGCGGATATAGCTAACTGAATGGGTACTTTGGTAAACAAAGAGATGACATCAAAAGAGACCAGGCATTCATCATCTTCGAGGCGTACATTTGATATGAGCTTGATGAAGTATTCTGGGTTGCGCACGTAGGATGCTGTCCTTCGGGTGAGGGGTGATATAATCTGGTGCAAGTATGTGGATAGTGATCGAAGTGGGGAGCATAAAAAGTCTACGATCGACCGTAAGTGGATTCCGGGTTTATGGAGTTTTGGCAAGCCGTAAAAGGCTGGTGCGGACCCGTTCCTGCATATTAACTTCAGATAAAGATTTCGAGAATTATGGTGGTTTCGGAAAATTTCGACCAGCGTCTTATTCAGCACTGATTGGGTCCTTGTGGTGGGGTCAGCATGGGGTAGGAAACTATTCACTGATCATGATCATTACGTACTTTGCCATTTGCTAAATATTTCTCAACCAAAAGGAAGAGTTGCCCACTGGATCAATGGAAATCAGCAGTTTGGCTTTGAGGTGGTATACAGAAGTAGACAAGAATTGACAGATGCTGACGCACTATATCGGCTTCCAGTTATCAGTAGCTGTGGGAACGAGGAAGGTGTGAACTCGTTCAAAGTGCGGGAACGTACAGAGCAATTGATGCCCATAGGAGAGAAGTGTCATGTTCCAGTTATGTGTTGGTATGAAATATTCCTGATCTGCACCACTACAGCCCAGTGTCAGGAGGGCACGATGGTTTTGGTCGAACCTGCTACAAATTCAGAATATTTACATGGCACGGAATGAAGAGGAATATTGGTGATTGCAGCAGCTCCTGCCATGATTGTAAACTCAACAACGTTAAATACCAGCAGAAAGCGAGCAGTAGGATATTTCCACTTAATGCAAATGTTCCATTTAGGACAGTTCATGTTGACTTCACCGAGCTAAAGGAAGAAAGCGAAGGTATGAATGTAGCGCAGCCTTTTCTTGTGTGCATTGACGAATGCTCAAATATCGTAGCTGCCAAGCCAGGAAGGGAGAGCGCACAAACTGTCATAGCGCTACTGTAGAGACGTGTCCCAAGGATTGAAATGCGTCGTGTCTGACAATGGGTCTGCGTTCAAGAGCCAGACAATTGCAAAGTGGGCACAAGGAATGAACATCATTCTGAAGTTTACAGCCCCATACCATCCGTAAGCCAATGGGCTCGCAGAGCAGGTTATACGAGACATAAAAAACATAAGTATGTACCCGTGATTCCCAGGAAGGTGGAAGCGTTGTCTGCAATCAGCAGTGTCACATTACAAAAGTTCTTGTACAAGGGCTTTGGGATGAAGTGCGCAATATGCCGCCTTCGGTGAGCCAGCGTACTTGCCTGCAGACGAATCACTGGGTATCAAAAGAGACCTTCACCTTTAGGAGACCAGTAAAGCTGTTGAGAAGCAAACAAAACATAGGGAGGCGCAAAAGTCAGCATTTGGAAAGCGTGATAACAACAATATTCCCGCTATTACTTTATACGATCTGATTATAATAGGGAAACGCTATGGCTGCCCTAACACAAAACTTGTGGGACCATTTAAAGTGACGAAAACGGCTACACAAGACAGAATACTTAACGCCATCGACTACATGACGTAATATGGTGTCACAGAAATAGCAGCCATCAGCAATGTGATTCCGTAGACCCAGCGGAGGGACAAAACAAAACAAATCCAGGGAGAGTGTAGTGACCCAAAGAACCAAAGAAGGCGAAGAACTGCTTTTAATGGCAATTGCAATACTAGAAGAAGAATAAAACAAGGTTCTGTAGCTGTCAGTCTTGGAATGTTACGTATATACAGTTTCAGCGAACACTTCCAAAAATCTTAAGGTCGCCTGTGGTAGACAGCACAATTCTAGATCATGCGCTAGTCTACTCGAAGAGGCGGAAAATACTTGCACAAAAAATTAAAATGTATAGTCGACGAATCAACAAAACTCAGATTAAGATTTTACCTAATTACATTATGGCCCGCATTGCAATTTCTAGCCGCAGAGGTCGCTAGGCGGATCCACTTAGAACAAATTCTCAGGATGACACCATTTTCGAGATATTAATTACCGATCGTTCCGGACAAATGGATTGGCGTTCCAGTTCCTCTCTTATCAAAACGCTGTTTTATGCATTGAAGCCCAAAAGTAGCTGGAACGCCACTTGAACTACAATTGTGCTATCTGCCACAGGCAACCTTTACAAAGGTTTTAAAGTCTTCGCTGAAACATCAGGTATATATATATATATATATATATATATATATATATATATATTAAGACCTATCTGTTGACACGACGTTTATTCGGCACGAGTACGCGGGAGCGAACCAGCAAAGGCACACACCCGATGATGATGATCACACATAACTGAAGATGAGGATCGAACAACGTAGAATGATGATGATAATATACAGATGAAGAAGACGTGCGTAATAAACGCCCACACTAATTTCCCACCCACGTGGAAGCGGTCATCCTGGCCGCAGGTCAAGGTGACGAAAAACGCCGCCTGAAGGGTTTCATGCGGGAGACATGAACGACCTCGGTGCTGCGGCAACGGTGGTCTGTTGGGGCGACAACAGGAGTCACGCGATAATTGACGGGCGATGTCTGCTCCAGGACTATATAGGGCCCGATGAATCGCGGCTGGAACTTGTCGCACAAACCAGGCGTGCGAAGGGGCGTCAATAGAAGTATTTCCTCACCAGGTTGGAAAGACACAACGCGATGGAAGGTGTCTTAAATGATCTTCCGATCTTGTTGTCTGGCTGCTGTGTTTACGCGAGCACGGTGGCGGCACTGGGCGAGTCGTGAAACGAATTCTTCGCTAGACGATGCAGATGTGTTGACAGGAGAATTGAAGAAAGAAACGTCTAGAAGGGAAGTAGGCGACCGTCCGTAAACTAGGTAAAATGGCGAGTAGCCGGTGGTACGCTGAACGGCCGTGTTGTAGGCGAAAGTGACGAATGGTAGAAGCTTGTACTAATTTTTTTGATCAGGCTGCATATATACGGCGATCGTGTCGGCAAGCGTGCGATGAAATCGCTATGTCAAACCGTTAGTTTGTGGATGGTAACTCGGCGCTGTTTCGTGGCTGGTACCAGAGGCACGCAGGACTTCGTTTAAAAGTTGCGAAAAAAAGGCCTCTCCACGGTTGCTTAGCAGTACCCGAGGAGCATCATGGCGCAGAATTATAGCTTGATGGACGAAGTCGGCAACCTCCGAAGCTGAGCCAGTGATCACTGATGTCTCAGCGTAGCGCGTCAGGTGGTCGACGGCGGTCACTATCCACCGATTGCCAGCTGTAGTAACAGGAAGGGGCCCGTAAAGGTCGATGCCAACAACCTCAAATGGCGCGGTGGGACACGGAATAGGCAGTAATTCGCCGGCAGGAGGAGAGGTTGGGAGTTTGCGACGCTGACACGGAGAACAGGAACCGACGTATCTCCCCACACTAGTAGAAAGGCCAGGCCAATAGTAACAGCTTCGTATGCGATTGTAGGTCTTGTGGAAACCGAGATGGCCAGCAGTCATGCCATCGTGGAATGCTTCGAAGACATGGGCTCGAAGAGAGCGCGGTAGAACGGGCACGCAGCGTTGACCGTCAAGGTGGTAAATGCGCCGATACAGCACGCCATTGTCCAGCTTGAATTGTGTGAGTTGGCGTCGAAGCCACGCGTTAGGTGGACGAGAAGCGCCAGAGAGGTGGTCTATTATACGCCGACAATATGGGTCAGCCCGTTGGCGAGATGCAAATGTTTGGTCGTCGTCGTGAGAAAGGTGGTCTATTGAGGTAAGAGAGGAAACCGGCGTAGAAGTGACATCCGAAGAGCTGCTTTGCGACGCAGTTGCCGAGGTGTCGAATGGGTGCGCAGGAAGCGGGCAAAGAGAAAGAGCGTCCGCGTCTTAGTGTTTTTTGCCTGACTTATGAATAATGTCAGTCATATTCTTGCAGGCTTAGAATCCAGCGACCTAGGCGTCCAGTCAAGTTCTTGAGAGTGGAGAGCCAGTATAATGCGAGGTGGTCCGTAACAATTGTCAAATGACGCCCGTGCAAATAGGGACAAAACTTCTTTACGGACCAAACAACAGCCAGGCACTCCCGCTCAGGTATCGTAT
>NC_051156.1:123657132-123763467 GCF_013339745.2 Dermacentor silvarum
CTAGAAAATTCCGCAATGCCTCACGAGGAAATGGTAGTGGGAGAGCAAATCTCCAAAGAGGAAGCCGAGTCCAACGGCTGGATTACCGCTCACAGAAAGCGGACAAAACCCGCGTCGAGAACAAGACGCGAAAGGCAAGGCAAAACGACGCCCGCGTTGGCGCCAAACAAGCCGGCCAGCTAAGAAAGGTTGCCGCAGCCTCCAGGCTATATACCGCGCCTGCCCAAATCCCACTTTCGAGTTGTCGTCCGCCCAGGGGGAGGGCTGGAAGCGCGAAAATGCAGTGAAATCAAAGCCACGCCCGCCGTTTTAATGGCGGCCAGGCTGCCCCCGGCGGCAGTCGAGGAGGATATCGTGTGTGCGAATGCCATGCAGAATATCTTCATTATAAGCACACCCTCTGAAAAGAACGCCAATGAATACTCCAAGGTCCGGGAGATAATCCTAGTGGATAAACGGCACCCTATCGCGGCTTACATTACGCCTCCGGGTAATACCTGTAGAGGCGTGGTCAGAGGCATCGATGCCGATCTTGCTGAAGCTGCGCTGCAAAGTATTTTTGTCAAACCCAGAAACGCAATGGTGCTCGGAGTAAGGCGCATAAAGGAGTCGACTACCGTGATCACACTGTTCAATGGCATCAAAGTGCTTAACTACATCCGCTGCGGCCCCAACATGGTACGCTGCACGCTGTACAAGAGGCAAATAGACACTTGCCGCAACTGCGGCCGAGTCGGTCACAGGCTCGACATCTGCCCCAGACAAACCGAAAAAGTGTGTGAAAAGTGTGGAACTTTACGAACCACCAACGGACACGAATGCGTGCAACCGAAGTGCGCGCTCTGCGGAGACGCTCACCTCACCGGCGACCGAACCTGCAAAAACAGGTATCAAGTTCCTCATGTCGTCAGGAGACGACATATACAAGAAGAAGGAAAGCGGCAACAAGAAGAAGAACGCAACGACCAACGCTGGGGGTCGGGGAATCCTCGCTCCAGCCAGAACGCCACCTGCGGAGGCACCCAGGAACGCCTCCACCCGGCTCTCAGTAATGCCACCACGGAACGCTCTAGACCGAGATCAAGGAGCGGATTCCGGGTCCGGAACAACTCACAACCCACCTGGGCGGACAAGGCAACCAAAACAGGTGAGACCCATGCCCCCGCGCAACAAGGGCAACTCCAAGAGTAAACGCTAGGCAAAATTCAATCATTAGAGCGCGAAAACGCGTCTCTTAGAAAGGAATTATCTGAGATCACATCACTATTGCAAGAAATGCAGCAGAGAGAACGCGCGATCGGCGGCCGCAAGCTGCAGCAGCCGCCACCTCTCTCAACAGAGGCGCTAAACGCAGGGCGGGCCCCGAGCCTATGGACGAGGAGACGCTTAACGTCTCGGCCGTCAAACAATTGCTTGACCAGCTAAGGTCGGACATAGCTACCGAAATTAGCCCCATCAAGCTCCAACTGAACGAGCACACCGCGAGGCTCCAAATTTTAGAATCCGACAGGCAGCACGCGCTGCCCGGTACGCCCACACCGCGTAAGTAAAATAGCTAACGCAAGCAATCTAGTCATCTGGCAATGGAATTGCGCCAGCTTCCGCAAAAGGAAGACAGTCTTGCAACAACTACTTAGCTCTGCTAACGAAAGGCCGTCAGTTATCCTCCTCCAGGAAACGCTCACCGACATGATCGCTCTTCACGACTATCGTGCAGAAGCGCACTTTTCGGAGGGCAAAACGGGAGTAGCGGCATTCTTCTCAAAGAATCTCGCATATTTACGTCACGACGTTAGGCCGGACTTGAAAGTTGAACACATCATGATCCAGCTTATCCCAAACGCTAAACTCAAACAATCTGTTTTCATTCTGAACGTGTACAGCTCAGTAGTAAGTGGCTCGTGTGGAAAGGGAAAGGTTGACGCTATCTTCTGCAGCCCTTGAGGGAGAAACCAGCCGACAGAAGGGAGACGTTTAACGCTCTCTTCCAGAAAGCATGTAAAATTACAGGCGATCATCCACTCATCATAGCAGGGGACTTTAACGCACAACACCAAGATTGGGGATACATGAAGGACACGGCCAAGAGAAAGGCCCTCGTGGCACAGATCGCAGCTTGCGGTCTCACCTAGGTCACCAATCCAAAATACACCGCCAGAATTGGCAACTCGGTCAGCAGGGATACCACGCCTGACCTGACTATAGTTAGGAATGCGGAGGAACCCGTGTGGACCAATTTACAAGAGAACCTCAGCAGTGATCACTACATCAGCAGCCTCGCGATAAGAGTCTCATCACCGCCGCTCAGAAAATGCAGCGTAACGGACTAGGACCTCTTTAGAAATATCAGAAAGCAGGACGAGACTGACTACAGCTCGAGTTAGGAATTATTCGCTCGCCTCAAAGAAGACATTGCTGCTTCCACAAAGGACGTAGAGACGGACAAAGAGGTAGAGAGCATGGAAAGTAGATTAGCACACCTGCTAGGAGCCAAAAACGCGCTACAGGCACAATGGAAAACACAAAAGTTGAATAGGCGCCTACGCAAAAAGATTGCAGAACTTCATAGGCAAATAGATGAGCATAGCCAAACGCTCGCTCGGTAGAAATGGGACGAAGTATGCAATGCCGTCGACGGGCAAATGAGCAGCGGAGCGAAGTGGAACGACAAACAATCCAAAGCGAAATCAGCGGCTCACTATCGATAGACTCATTCACAACTTAAACAACTCTGGCATGACCGAGAAACAAATTACAGATGAGCTGGCCTCGAGATATCTCTCTATCGAACCCGGTTCAAACAATGACTATACTCGGCGACAACTTTTCTTGACAATGGAGCGAAGGCTACGGAGGCGGGGCCTCCACACATTTGTGTTACTGCGCAAGTAGTCCCGCAGCTTGCAACCGATTTCAGTTCCAGCTTCGGTTTTCGCTTGCTTGCAGCGCTAGTGTGTTTAGCAAAACGTATGCATGCAAAATGGGAACGTCAGAGTTAAACTTTGATGAGTGTGCATACATGCAGCTAATTACTGTGCTGTATATATACTGGTACACATAAAATTGTCTGCTGTACGTTTGGCGATCACTGATGCGAAGCATACCTCTCGTTTTCGCTCACCATTAGGTACACACGCATGCTCACCATTCGCGTCTACACTTTTACCAACAAGCATGCGAAACGAAAGTTTGCAGAAATTAAAAGAACGCAAGAATTTACCGCTGCTGCCTCCGCATTTCTCGGATTGTTCGGAGCTACTTTCGACGCCGAGCAACCATGTGGTCTCATTCGAGCAATGCAGAATTCCCTTTTCTCTTTTGGAAGACGAATCCCAAGTCGTTCAACATTCGTTGCATCGTGCGAGTGCTGATTGTTGGCATGTCCATGTCAGGATCGCTGATCACGTCGTTGCGTAGCTTCTCGGACGTAGGCAGTTCATTGCGCATGAAATAGCTATGCACTTTGCACCGCAATGATGCCAACGCAAACGTGTCGTAGCGCAGCAGCCTCGTCTTGGCGGTCATGCGCTTTCCAGCTTCGCCCGAGACCGAGAAATCCAGTTTCTTACTCTTTGGAGAGGAGAGTGGGGCCCGCAAAGCTTCAGCCTTGATTCGAGTTACCGTTCGCATACTCACTCCGGTGAGCTAGGCGACAGTCAGGCACACAGAATTCGTCGACAGCTCAGGCTGACGGCGCCTTACTCCAGCGTAGATATTGCAGATAACCTGCTTGGTTTGTTTGGAGACCCACTTTTTATCACACTTAGAGTATAGCCTCCTCGGAGAACGAAAAGGAGAGTTTGCAGCCACACACGCTACCGCCGGCTCCGGGGACGCCATGTTTACTGCGAGAGCAAGCGGCAGGCGTGCGGAAAACCGGGTGCCGTCCAAGAAATAAAAACGAAAAAAAAAAAAAATTAAGGCGCACGATAACTTTTTTTTCCATGAACACCTTCCCATACTTGTTCTATATTTATAATGCAGAAAGTTTTATTTATTCGGGCCAAGTAACTCTTAGAATCAGAAAATAAAATGGGTACTATTTCCTGGCGCGCGCGCATGCAGGTGGTTCGGCTCTGTAGCTTTCACAGTGCCGTCAAGGAAAGCTGTCACCGTGTATACTCCCCTGCGACGCACGAGAACGGAACGGACCCTCTGGGCTCCCCCTTCACGTGCGCGGAGGTGAGAGAGGTACTATTGACCCTTTTCGCGGAGCATTTTGTTTTAGAGAAACGAGATGGCGCTCACGGCGGTGCGCCATACCTCTCCTCAGCGACCGCGCACGAATACGAAACCATTACCGCTTCTGCCTTGCTTCTGTGCGATCAGCTGTCGGAAATGGAACTGAGTTTTCGCTAACACAATTTGCTCCAATCATGCTAGATTGAATCATGTGGATTGAAGACGTGTGCAGTAGTTGGCTGCAAAAATAGTGACTGGCATGTTAAGGAATAGAATAAATCTGTGGCCTAGTTCGCGGACCGCTGCTGCAACTGTTAAAACGTGTTACCGGCACTTCGTGATGTACGGCTTTCCTCGAGGATACAGAAATTTGCTCATCCGCCAGCCTTGTATTACTAACCTTCAAAGAAAGGGCTTCATCCCCAGAACGTCAGCAAGAGTGAGTACCACTCGTTAAACAATGACAAAGGGAGTAGCGCGCTTCCTGTCATAGTAAGTTTCGCGCACGTTATCTATATACACATCTGTCCCAAATGGCAGGAAAGCTTACGCCCACTCTATCGCTGACGTATCAAGAATAAGTGAATGGGCGCACGCTTGAATATATGCGCACTGTATACGCACAATAAATGACGCACTACAACTGTGGCGCACGAATGGTCGAAGCTGAATGTTTCGTGACGGTCCACGAGAGTAAGCGAGTTACTAGCTGTAATACATGTTTGCTACAAGGTATTACATTGTACAAAACAGCTACGTTTCAAGCCTTGTGCGTAGCAAGAACAAATCTATCGGAACTGAGTGCACCCGCGAGCGATTAGGCAGAAAATAATCAGATAGTTGCCGCACCGAGGAACTTCACTGAGTCAGAAACTGACAAGTCACTGCTTCAAAATTATTTGCCGAATAAAGAACACAGAGCAAAACACACTAATCCTGACTGAATTCATAATCGGAAAGCTTGGATAGCTTGGAATACATATTTAGCCCCGCTTTTAGAACAAGCACCATATACGCTGCTTGCACCGTTTGGATATAGCTTAATCAGCTCCGAAAGCGCTTTTGCATGTTCTCTGAAGCTGTGATCAAAGCTTCGTGTCGTCCACCTAGTCACCGTCTACGATACCTCCGAAAACAGAGGTTTTCTAAGCCGCGCCGGCGTCATACACTTCCATTGTAAACAAGGAGGCAACGGAGACAGTTGAGGCAAGCAATGGACGCGTCACCACGTGATCAAACATGGCAGCGCCCATGGGGTCGCCGCGAAAAGGGTCAATACGAACTCAATTGCAGAGCAGCACCGGGTCCCGATGGGATCACAAATAAATTTTTAAGGAATTTGGATGACGGTGAACAGCCACGGCATCGGACGGACGCCGTGCCACACAACCGAAAAACCGACCTGGCCCACTCCCAAGACTGGAATAAAGTGAATTAATGTGGATTACGGTGGATTAAGGTTGGTAAAATTATAGCAAAGGGAGATTAAAATGGATTAAGGTAGAGTGTAAATGTCAGGTGATTAACTTAGAGAAGTCACTATGATTTCGCATTCAGATCACGTAGGGACACTTAAGTGACTGTCAACTTTTCTATTCTGACTTTATTCCAATCTTCTGTCGTTTAGTTAACGTAACCACCGACGCAAGCATGAGCTGTGATCCGCAAGGTTGTTTCAACAGCCCAATCAAACGCTCTCCTCGTTCATAGGAAGTGACTTTTGTCCGGTATCAAAGCGAATAGCAGCGCCACCGCGACAGGTTATCTTTTTCTAATTGGCTGACAAGCTAGCGCAGTGAAAACAGTGAAAGCTCAAAAATAGAAAGCAGTGAAAGCGCAGGCCGAGCTAGTGCAGTCAAAATAGATAACCGGGTGAGGAGGGTGATGCCGTGGTCTCGGATCGATTAACTTCCCCTTGCTTACCTTGCGGTGGCCCCTCGACAATCGTCGTGACATACTATGGGACATTAAATATGTCTCCATAACGGATGCGCAGTGCAAAATATTTGGCACAGCAATGTCGCATACGTGCCGAAAGTGCTCGGCTGCGTTATACAGCGCCACAAAATTTTACCTATACGCAATGAAATCAGTTCTCGCGCCAGCTACGAGTACACGTCGCCTGCTCCATCACTGGACAGCCATCTTATTGCTTTGGAAACAGAGCAGTCTCCGGCTGTTCGAAAAACCAAGATCAGTATTCCCAAGGATAATAATGCATCTTTAGTGCGTACACGTCACTTTGACGTGGTGAGCTTCTGCGGTTTTTGTGCCGTTGCATGGCAGACAAGAGAACTTATTGTGGCCCAAAAACATTTTCCCCAATGCCGCGGGGCTAATGGTGGCAAGTGCGTAAAATCGTGAAGAAATATTTTTCAAGCGACGCTTGTTATAGGGCACAGATTTCGGCGGCGTCCGTGTACGCAAAAACTATCATCATCAGCATTAGCTCGAGCGTCGTTGTCTTCTTCCACAGCTGGCTCGTTTGCGCCCCTCGGTTTGCGCTCGTGCTCGGCACGCGCTCGTGCCACTGCTCCCGCGTTCATCGCCGTCGTCTGCTTCGCCAGCTGGCTGCGTTGCCGCTAATCATTCCAGCGTAGAATTTCACTTCTCATCTGTCGAGGTAATGGGGAGAGAGAGAGAGATAAAACTTTATTGTGTCCATGATGGGGTCTGGGGCCGGCGGGGGTTAGGAGACTAACCCCCAGGTCCCCCCTTCCTCAGACGGCGGCCAGCCCTTGCTTTCTGGCGGCGTCTTCGGCCATCCGGACGGCCCAGAGCTGCCCTTCTGGGTCCAAGCTGAGCAGCAAAGTCTCCCACTGCTCGGCCGTAGTTATGATGCATGTAGTGTTAGTGCGGTGGGTGTTGGTGGGCGTAGCTTTCGTGCATGCCCAGATGATGTGATCGATGTCAGCGCGGGCCTCGCAGGCTTTGCAGAGTGGGGAGTATGCATCGGGTTAAATTCGGTGGTATAGCACGGGGCTTGGGAAAGTTCGCCTCTGAAGTAGTCGCCAAGTGGTGGATTGTGATTTATTCAGTGTTTTGTGTGCTTGGGGGTAGCGTAACCGCTCTCTGCAGTAGTGGAGGTGGATTTCTCTGAATGTGACCATGCGGTCACGCGCGTGACCGCGATGCAGAACAGAGGGCTCGTCAGGATCGGAAGACGCAGGAGACGGATGATGCGCCTGGTGTGCGAGAGCTCGGGCGGCATCGTGGGCGGCTTCGTTTGCAGCCAGACCCGAATGACCAAGGGCCCAGATGATCTGTACGCGGCGTTGCCTTGAGGCGTTGCCTTGAGGCGGGAGTGCCGGAGAGTATTTTCTGTGCTTGGGGTGCTATGAGTCCTCTTGTGTAGTTGCGAATGCCCGTTTTTGAATCGTTGATGGGGAGGCCACGATTACGGGCGTATGAGCCATTGCTTAAGGGGGTATGAGCCATTCATTATCTGACGTAACGGGCAAATTTAATTTTGAAGCAATTTAATTTCGAAGAATCGCAAGCGGCAATGGCGGGCGAATGCTGCTTACCACGCCGCCGAACAAACTCGAGACATCGAACGCAAGCGACAACGGCGGACTGCGGGCATACAGTCAGTGACGACGTTTTCTCCGTCGCAGCCGTCGGATCATGGTTAGCTTAGGCGCACCCAGGACAAGCTTCGCTTACCCCCATTTTCTGGTAGCGGAAGGGTTGGTTAGTTTTTTTCCCTCTTCTTATGTGCAGCGTAATAATGCATAATCAGTGTGTACACGGTATCTTAAGATGCACAGTTTTCGCGGTTCGTGACGTTTCGTCACCGACAAGCGATGTGGGCGTGACACCAAAACAGTTTGACCAATCGCGGAGGGCTAACGAAGGAAATTGAATAGGAGTATATTGGAATAGATCTATGTTATAGCACTTATGGTCGAATATCATTAAATTCTTAATGCTTTCAAAGCGAGTCCGGAGTGTGGCATCCATCGCTGAGCTTATGTGCTTGCTGCGGGGGTACTCGCACGAGCGAGGACGACGTTTCGTTCAAGCCTCGAAAATTGTGTGATTGCCGCATAGATAAGCGTGAAAGCAAATGTGCAACTCATGCCACTTGGTACGAGAAAAAACAGCCGCGTTCGACTATCTAGTACACTGTAGCCCAGCAAGTTGATGAAACAAACGTCACTGAAGTAATAGGAACCGGAAATATGTGTTTCCTACAGCGCCAGTCAATTCTCACTGGAAAAAGAAACACAACGTTGAAGCCATTTGAAGCAATGATGTAGGCGGGCACCACAATCAGCGCTGGCCCACTCTTTTAGAACGAAGAGGATTCAGGAAGAACCAGAAGGATAAACATTGCTTTTGCAGCATCTACGCCTCGTACTGGGGCTTGTTGAAAAATTATTTGGTTAATATATTCCCGGCAGGCATAATAAATGTATCAAGGTCTTTTTGAGGCATCAAAGAAAGGTGGCTGAGGAACACATTCCAAAATTTACAAAGGGAATATAATTTCTTTCTTCATAAGCTTTATCTCGCCAAGTGTTGGCCACTTCTCGACAGTGGGTATGATCCACAAGCTAAGAGGAAAAGAAGAAGAACGTATCGCCATACCATACCATACCATGGAGTACACCGAAGCGACTGAACGTCACAACCGTTGTGCCTGGGCGACACGCCACTGGGAGCCGTGCGTCGTCGCCTCGTCACTCATTCTGGGCGCCGTCCTGGGTTTGTCGCTACAGGGTCACTCTCTCAATCAACGGCAGCTCATGTACATCGCCTTTCCTGGAGAAGTCTATTCACGGGTATGCGTTCCTCGCTCGGGATCAGCGGATCATTTCCACAGAGCGAGATAACCACATTGTTATCACGACTGAAACCCATAACACAGGGTATTCGCTTTATTCGGTGCGTATTTTAATCACATGGTATTCAGGTACGACATTGATCTCAGTTTGAAGAGAGAAAGAGAAAATTAGTCGGGAAGAAACAGGTTAACCTAGTAGTACACAGAGGCATTACCAAGTCTTGACCGGCAGCTTACCGCTAACCTTGAAACAAAGAGTATGATATCGTTGCATTCAACCAGTAATCACATGGAACAGAACCTTGGGGGTTACCAGACAAGCTTGAGAACAAGATAAGGACTGCGCAACGAGCGATTGAGCGAAAAACTAATACGCGTATCCTTAAGAAAGAGGAAGACTGCAGTGTGGATCAAGGAGTTTGAAAATATTTAAAACCTCCTTGGCGTGGATTAGAGAGCGAAGAGAAGTAGGCGATATTCTAGTTGAGGTTAAGAGGAAGAAATGTTGTTGAGCACGACCTTGTGTAACACTTAAACGCAGATCTGTTAAAGTTACAGATGGCTATCAGGGAAAGAGAAAAGCAGTAGAGGTCGTGTCAGGGAAATTGGTGGTGGAAATTTGCAGGCACTGCAGGATAGAATCAGCTGACTCAAGACATGTGTAATTAGATATCGCAGGGATATGCGTACTTCCTACAGTACACATAAAATAAGCCGATAACGATAATGAGTCTGAAATGAGCACCGTCAGTAGCAAAAGTTCGTGGACGACTCAGTGATGTCCAAAACTGTATCTGCGCACTTTCGAAACCGATACTGCTGCCGAGTGAATGGCTTCAACGAAAGTGCGCACCCTTTGCGCACGGAAACGTGCCGATTCTTTCGCTGCGAAAATCGCACTTAGCATGCGTGCCGGCGCGATACCTTTCTGGCTGGGCAGCGGAATGAGCCGATGTCGAATGAAGATTCTAGCCATTGCGTAAAAGCTCAGTATTGCACCTTTTTAAGGGTGCTACTCAGGAGCCAGAAGACCGTGGCACCTGTCGCAGAATCGCAATTTTCGGGACGATGGCAAAGGTACAAAGATGTCACGAAGAAACGGCACAAAAAGATGCGAGCGCAAGAGCATGGCAGTTACGCCTACAAGCTCTGCCTTTGACACTAGCCGTGACGCTTGTAGAAGGCGTGGAGACGCCATTCGACACAAGCTCGCATGGTCCGCCAACATCAGCTCTCGACTCTGCATACCACGCGATATGGAAGCGCTTCCATTGCGCAGGTTTAATAAACGGACGTGCTACGCTGATGGGCGCTTCGTTCACCATTGTCATACGGACACACTGTTCAAATAAATGAATATCCATCTTGTGGTTATCTTTGCGACCTATGGTTTCATCATTCAAGTTTCAAGGCCTGATTTTGTTAACAGAAGTCATGGAATGGTCGTTGGTACTTTGAGAAACTATGTAGTAGGGCACAGCGGAAACGATGGCAAACAATAAGAGCGCTAAAAATTGCAATGCAGAGAACAAAAAAAAAAAAAAAGACTTGGAGGTCGCTTAAGATTCGCCTTTAAGAGTGGAATGCGATAGCATTCAAAGATCCCTGACTGCCTCTCACGCTTGCCGGCAAGTCCAGCTTACGTAACCATAATGTTTACCGGGCAATGCTGATGGCGGACGCTGTGCACGAAGGCGAGCTTTCTGGTGGAAACGCGGCCTCTTGCGAGGACCGATCTTGTGTTATTGTTTCGCACTTTGAATATTTTAGTCTGAGAAGATTTAACATAAAAGGCATGCGCTGTAGGTGCTTTATTTCATGACATTTGTTTGTGGGCTGCCATTCTCGAAATTCCGATCAATAACTTTGACAAGAATGTAAGACGAGGTATGAGCAACTTTAATGACTATAATGGGGCGGCAATTTAAACCGACTATACCGCATGTCGTATGGAAAGACATAGCATATGCATTTTCCCTAAATATATAGGCCAAGGATGCACACATTGAACATTTGTAGAATATACCAGACACTCGGTGAGTGTATGTATCTTTTCATGTATCACCCGTCTTTTTACATCGTATAGTTGTAGATGAGGGGGGGGGGGGAGGTTACGTGCCAAAACTACGATTTTAATGAGGCACGCCGCAATGGGGTTCTCCGAATTAATTTTGACCACCAGGGGATCATTTACCTAGGGTTATTTACCGTGCACGCAATGCGCGGTGCACGGCGTTTTGGTATCAAAATGCAGCCGCCGCGGACGGGATTCGATCCCGCGCCCTGGGACATAGCAGCGGAACGCCAAAGCCACTACGGTACCGCTGCTGGTAACAGCCATACATAGTTCCTTTTCAAATAGGAATACTTATTGTGTAATATTCGATTTGTATTTGAAATTTCAAATATTAGCGCACCCCCATCGAAGAGTATAGCTACTGATACAGCCCAAATATTTTTCTCGTTAGGGTCCCTTTAAAGGCATGGTTCGCACTAGCGTAAAATCACGCGTGAAAAGCCGCCTATGGCAAAATACCCCAACACTGGCATGTTCACACGTCTCACTTACGGGCGGCCGTCTTAGCCGCCGCGGAAAGCAAGTGATGGATTCGCTTTCGGCTGCACTCGCTCCGGCAGTTATCCGGGATGCTGAGATTGGGCGGTAGTAGTTCGCGGCATTTGTCCACGCGAATGAGTCGGCCGTTCCTGATTGATCTCCCCGATCGGTGGCGTGCTGAATGCCACAAAAAATAACTCCGAGGCACATTCGCTCTGCGGCGGGAAAATTTGGCATCCGCGTTAAGCCGCGCGCGTTCTTCCCGCTAGTGTGAACGTGTACCTTAAGTTTTGTTGCGTCCTCCTGCGACTATCGTGCACACTGCCGAAGGACAATGGTGTGTTACCACGATGCAGATGCTGGCCATGCTGTTCGTGCCGCTCAAGGTGTCTTGCATCGTGGGCTCCATCGGGAGCACCTCGTACCGCACGGGCGGCAAGATGCTGCGCTGCGCGATCGCCTACTGGGTGCTGAGCGCCGCCAGCGCCGCCGCGGTCGCCTTCGGCACCACGCTGCTCCTGCGCGTCGTTCGCAACGAGACCACGTCGTCGCTGCAGCTCAGCCCCGCCGCGCCGCTCAATGTGACTGCCCTCCACACCACGGACCTCACCATGGACTTGATTAGGTGAGCCCCGTTGTTCAATCGATCAAGTTTATTAGCACAAATGCAAATTACAATACATACATGCAGGTGATACATTTTCAGGAAGATGCCCAAAAGTAACGACTATGTGGGAGGGCCTCCTGTCAGCATCGGACAAAACAAATTCAGTAAGCACAGGAATGAATTGACAAAACTATAAATTATTAAAAAGCACATAGAAGAACATCAGTAGAAACCACATAAAAACGTATTAACATACCAGTTAAAGTAGCGAAAGCAAATGCCTTTTCAAAGACGATCTAAAACGGCTAAACGGCAACATTTTAAAGGAGGCTTTACATTGTTACTAATGGAAATTGCGCTGAAACAAGCAGTTTGTTTACCGTAATTTGTAGAGACTTTTGGTAGGAGGAAGTTATTTGACAAGGTAAACCTAGTTGGATGTTTATGAATTGGATGTTTATGAGATAGATGAATTGGAAAATCGTCAGTGAAAACTTTACGGTCGACGACTTTATACAACAGGACCTTGAGACTAGCTTTATATCTCAAAACAACAGGAAGTACACCGACATTTAGAAATAGAGGCTTAGAATGTGAAAGAGGGGATGTAAATATTATATTAACTATCAATGCCCGTTTTTGGATACTAACCAAGCGATACATGTGAGTATAATAAGCTTTTCCCCGAGCAGTAATACAGTAATGCTAAAAGCTGAACGAGCTTTAATGAAACCTTATGCCGAAGCCAATTTTCTTAACTACTGAATCGATGTGAGCGTCCGATTTTAGGTTGGAATCTACAATGACTCTTAGGAACTTCGCACAACCTATTTGCTTAATTTCAACGTTGCTTATCCGTGTGTGTTAATTAGGTGTCGTAGATGTTTGAGGAGAATGGAAAACTATCAACTGAGACTTAGCAGTGTTTATGCTTATATAATTTTTATGACACCAGTCTTCCAGCCACCATACAGTGTAGTTTAACTTATGCGAATTAACTTATGCGAAGGGGTAAAGGGAATAAAAGGTGATGGAAGAAATAAATAAATAAATAAAGGCGAAGTAGGAAAATTCGCGCAATAACGCGACCCTACGCGCTACAACGTTCAAAGCCTGTTTCAAACGCAGCCAGCCGGTATTTACACTGGCTAACCTCCTTGTCTTTCTTTCCCTTTCTTTCTCTCTCTCTTAACCTATGCAAAAGATGCATGGGGTTTATGGCAGATATTACAATCGTCGGACATCGGCGTGAAGAAAACACTTGGGGTTATATAAATAAATGTGTTGATCATTAATAAATGAATAAGAGCAGACCGAGAATTGATCCCTGGGGTACTCCTTTGGTGATGAGCCTTTGTTGGGAAAAGGCGCCATTAATGAAGACACTTTGATATCTGATTGAAAGGTAATTCACGTGCTGCAAGTGCTATAATAGTAAAAAATACGCTTTTGACGGTGCTGACTTGCTCCTTGGCTAACACTCTTTTTATTGCAATGACAACCCTTACAAAAAATTTTAGTAACTTTCAATTAATTTTTTTAGACAAATGTTACTAAAACCTACGAACGGTCTATTCAAAGTTCTCAAACCGTTTTTAAACTTCCTAAATACTTCATACCAACATCCTGTCGACTATTGGCCACCGATATTCAATTAAAATTTCATTTACAAACTTTCTTGGAACGATGAATGAACATCCTTCAAACATTACAAGCAGGACATCTTTTTACTTCTTAGAAACATCCTAGCAACATTTTTCTTCTTTTTGCCGTTCACCCTAGAAACATCCTTGTAACCTTTTTCCAACTTTCTGTTGCTTGACCTAGAAACATCCTAGTAACTTTCTTCCTGCTTTTTGCTGTCCGCCCTAAAAACATCCTTGTAACATTCTTTCAACTTTCTGTTGCTTGCTCTAGAAACATTCTTGTAACTTTTTTCCAAGTTTCTGTTGCTCGCCCTAGAAACATCCTGGTGACATTTATCGACTTTTTCCAGCATTTTTAAAAAATTATCTGGTAGTGCTCTGCTGCAACCTTGAAAATATAAAAGTATATACCGGTTAGCGAAACACCAATTTTTTCAAACACTGATGTTTATTTTCCAACCCTTTCATACATGCCCCAAGAAGCCACAAGCAAGCAGTGACTATAATGTGGTCTGGATATCTCCCGTGTTCTTGATATCCCTCTTGCTGCAAGCCTAAAGGAGGAAAAATGCAATAATAGTTAGCCGTATGAATTGTATCTGGACGAGATAGCGTGATGCAGTCATCCACAAGAATTTGACTTCGAATGACCTACAATCAAAACGAAGATTTCATCTGACTGCCTTGCCACACATACTTAGAATGGCATTCACACCTCTGGGGTGCAAAGCTTCTTTTTGGGCGACGTCCTTGTGGGTATTGGAACGCCACCCAAAAAGTGACTGAAGCATTGCTGAAGCAAAACTGCTGCACATAATATGCATGTGTTACTTGTAGGAATCGTACACTTGTATAAAGTAGCGGTAAATCAGTTGCAGTAAAGACACTCAAAGTTTTTAGAATGGCTTCAGCGAGATATGCCGAACTCAATAAATGCGATGACATGCGTAAAGCCCTTTTTCGCCTAAACCATGTCTTTAGGTGGTAGAAAACATTTTTATAGACCCTCTAGTGTGCATTATTCACAGTTTGAAAACTCAATTTGCTAAAACCACAACAAATTATTATATTAAAAAGTGACTATTTCAATATTTCCACCAAGTGCAGGGCAGCTTGAGCATGAAGCAAGCTTCCTTGTGACATCTCAGTAAATCCGAGGTAGTGAGCATGTGGTACCACAAACCACAGATGCACACATGTTCTGGGCAGTAGTCAGCACTGTTACGATGTCACTGGAAGCTTGTGTATTAGGCAGCTGACAAGTAATATGAAAGAAAAGGTAAAAAGGATTGTTTACATTTCAGATAAGTGACAGCAAAGAACAAGCTTTATCCAATGTCAACTAGAGAAGGGCAGAGACACGCTGAAAAAAATGCCAATGTAAAGGCGAACGCTCAGTGTTCAGCTGCGCTGTCGTGGCTTGCTACTGCCCGCAGAAAAAGAAAGTGCCAATGTAACGGCGAACACTCAGCATTCAGCTGCACTGTCGTGGTGGCTTGCAACTACTGCACTGTGCGGATTGTTGTGATTTAGCAGTTTGCATTACCACCTCAAATTTCTGTAAAATACAAAGGAGACCAGCTTCCTGCTTGAAGCCAACCTGCACTTCGGGTGCATATTGAACTTGTCACATTAAAAGGTTATTGGTTAGTTATATGCTTGAGGAATTACCTTCTCATACTGTGACTAGGGATTCAGCAGCTACCTAATAAAGACGAAAATCTTGCTGTTTGTATGCTAATTTTAGGAGATGAAGTACAGTACGCAATACATAAGTGTGACCGATTAGAGGGAACAATATAGGTGCACAGGCAATAGTGTGAGAAGTGAGCTTCTCAATACTCCATAATAAAAATGACAAAAAGATACACATCTCGAGACCTCATGCTTCTCAAAGATTATCTTAAAAAGGCAATCTGACTAGATTAATATACAGTCTACAGAGTTTATCATGCAGTTACTCAAGTCAGGGTTATATTTAGCTCAGAGGAGGCTAGTTAAAGGTAAGTTCATTAGACTGAGGGCCCCCCAGATGACCAAAAGTGAAATGCAAGTGATTTTCCACTAGAAATCATGAAAATGGCACACACAGTAAAATGATTGCATATTACAGAAACATATCCTACAACACACAATGCAATGACAGTTTTGTACGCACCTTTGTATAAGCACGCAGATCAGGTGCTTTATAGTGGTGCTCTCCAGCTTGCAGCAGTGCTGCAGGTTCCTGTGGGATGCCTCCAGAATCCGCATAGCCTTCAACTGCAAGAAATGAATAATTTATTGCAATGTGAATCTGGAAACCTGTCATATCAGTGTAATACTGAATTGCAAAGAGCCTCACACTAGCAGCTACATTGATGCGCGTCTCGTACGAATCTTTCCATTATATCTCAGGAGGTGACACGGTTATGTTGTAAGAAGTGAGATTCCATGCGGGAATGCAGCAAACATAAAACTACCAGGAAAATCACCGAAACTCAAATATGTAATAAAGCAAAAGAGCATTGGATTATGAAAAAAAATATTGAGCACATGAAAAGTCTTTTGAACCCTAGGCCGTGTTTGTATAGCGATGATATTCCTTCTTGCTCTTCGTCAGTGGTTTGACCGACGCGCCACCCGTGTTATGAACTGGAATAGCCGGCCGTTCACGGTGGGTGGTAAGATTGACGTAGGATAGAGCGCAAAGTAGCACCACGAAATCGCTGCCCTTAATTTATTACTACAAGGCACAGTCATTACCTATGACTCGAAGAGCTGGCATACTGTTCTTTAGATGAATATGTATATATAGTAAAAGCCAGCGTCTGATTGGGATGTCTCGATTAAAAAGAAACCTCGTCATTGCAATATCGGCGTATATCTGCCTTGCAATATAGAACACGACAGGTTCTATAGTTCAATATAGAGAATACAGACAGGTTCTCGCGATGCGGGCTTTGAAAGTGAACTGTATACAAAAAAGTCTTCATACAAGCTAATATGTGCGCAAGCGTCAAACATAGCTATCCTGTGCCAACGCGTGAAGCCCATGACACATCGCCGTATACACACCTGCAGTGTACTCGCGGAAACGCTTAAATGCGGAATAATTTTCTGCCGGGAAACTACCCAACAAACAGTAACTTGCAGTCTTTCCATAATTGTGTTCCCATTCAGTCAGAGCAATCAGACGGGGTAGCATACTTCACAGGAAAATGCAAGTACGCGATAACATCAACAGAAGCTTTCGTAAAATTGCTTACTATATGTGCACCAGAAACATGGACAACTTACGCTCAGAATGCGCTCTGCTCTTGTTACACAAAGCTCATTACATGAACCATAAGCTACAACAACGCGCACAAGCGCCAAACTTGCTTACCTTTCAAGACGTAGTCAACAAACGCTCTTTCGTCTCACGGGTACCGTGGCACCAACTCCAACTCTCTCTTTCGGGCGCAAACACTGTAGAGCTGCCGATGAACTACAGCACCACGAATGCACAACCTACAACAAATTCTTCTATACACTGAGAAGAAGCCCCAGTACCAGGCTTTTCACGAGAGAGCGCAGGCAGGCGGGAACAAAGGCAGGTTGGACGGGCGCAGTAAGACACTGTTGACACTGGCGTATCGCACGAAACCCACGGCGAACACACGGCATTTCACGAGTCCAGAGGTTGTGCGATGGTTAATGCACACGATAAGAAGCACATTTTGCCTAGGCACTTCTAATATAAAATTCAACTACCACCTCACTGCAACGAGCACTCGCGCACAGCCAACGTGGTCCATGCACTAGAGCAACTTGGATTGGATTGGATTAATTGGCAACGATGATGATGATGATTTATTGGCATCCCCTTTGAAACGGGGCAGCGACAAATAGTCACCTAGCCTGCTTGATTTAATCAGGTATACTATACATGTTCTTTATCTAGCATTTTTGTATACCTCTCATTATTTTTCTTTTTCAAAAATTTACCTTGTACCGCTGCCTATGATTTTAAGAGATCAGGTCGTATCCATCTTTTCCCTGCTTTTTTTCCACCAGTACTCTAATCGTCTCTTGCTGATCTCTACGGCTGATCTGTTTGTTTCCTTCCACTTTAAACCCAAGCGCTTCTGGGAGTTGCACGTTACCTACGGTTCTCGCTGGGTGCATCCGGTCGCATTCCATCAGGATGTGCTGAGTGGTCTTTGGATCTTTACTGCAGCATACACATGTCTTATCTAGTTCCGAATATTTGTTCCGATATGTTTTTGTCCTTAGGCAACCGGCTCGAGCCTCAAATAGCAAGGCACTGCCCTTTGTGTTATGTACAAATTTTCCCTTCTAATTTCTTTCTTCTCATTCTTGTAAATCTCCATTGTCCTTTTTGTTTCATTCTTTGCATCCAAATACTGCAGCAGCGCCACACTGCGGTTAACGAAAAGGAACCTGCCTCCCCGATTCGCATCGCTTCAGGAGCATAGCCTTCGAGATTCGCATTTGTCACTCAAGGGAAGTCGTAGCTGAAGCATGAGCCAATCCACGCGCCGCCTGTTCGGCTCCGTCTGCTTGAAATGACGGACGGTCTACGGGCTAATATGACACTTACCGAGCCATAGCCTCCTCGATAACTCTGTGCCTGTCAAGCGGCGCTCGATAGGCCGTCGCTTTTCCCTCTCCCAATTGGTCGTTTCTACCGAGAGATGGTGCCACCGACGTAGACTAGCTCATGACTCCTGCCGTGTGCCCGCGTCTCCGTCTCTCCGTTACCTCCGCTGGTATCGCAACTCGGATGCATTGTTTTTGTCGAGTTTTCTCGTGCATTACGGTCAAACCTAGCAGCGTTGATACGGTCCACAAATTTTAAACTTTCTTGGGTGATCGTGGACGTGAGCTTAATGCTGAGCGACCGTGATTGTTAGATGCTTTTGACGTGCGATCACGTCAAAAAGAAAAAAAAAAACATCGAAGAGGCCACGCTGGTTCACAGACATCATGTGCGGGTGAAGCACCATGAACTTCTTCACGTGGATACATGTAACTTCGAGCAACGCATATAATGACAAAGCATATAGTGACAGAAGCGCCCTCGGGATTTTGTATGTCTGAACTGTATGCATCTCGGTATTTTGTATGTCTGAGCTGCATGCATCGTTCAACAAAGCGTTTGCAATAAAATATTTGCTCGCATCTTGCTTATTCAAGGCATGCGGCGCTTTTTCTAGGTCCTTAAATACTTGTTTCTATTTTTCCTGGTCGCCAAGGCACACGGACGTGGTAGAAAGTGCAAAGGTTTCTGGGTATGAATATTCACGTCGGCCACAACGCTCATCTGATGCAAAAGAACTTGGGGAAAACTTGTCTGAAAGTCGTAAAAATAGTATGCTACTAAGTGCGCCTAAAGTCCCCAGATATTTTTTTGCTTTAAAATCTAGAGACTTTACGTGCGCCGAGGCCCGAAGGACGGCTCACTATAAGAATGAAAGAAGAAGAAGAATATAAGAAGGACGGCTCACTATAGAGCAGCGTCGCAAGAAGTTTTTGACAAGATAGAACTGTAATAACGCTTGGCGGCTTGCGTACTTTCTGCACTATACTACGGTAACTAAGGGCGTACTAACTACAATGAACAAATTCGCGTTTTTTTTCTCGTTTTTTTTTTGCTACGTGCGACGCGCGATCCGCATTGACGTTACAGTTGCTGCAACCGTGCTCGCACTTTCACAGACTGTATTCGAGACACTACTATGGTGCTCTACAGCGCTATAAACAAGGCTCTGGTCACCCAGTGTATCGTTGTGCCACCATCGCAGCAATTAAAACAGTCGGCGTCGCACCCGCCGCGCAGACGGGAGACGCGGCAGCACTCTACGTCGGTGGCGCCCTCAACGAAATGAGCGGCGGCAGTTTGCAACTCTGCCGACGGCGCCTCCCTATTGTTGTCTCGGCGTCTTGACAGGCACATAGTTTATCGAGAATGCTATGACCGAGCAGATATCCGTGGTCATCGCCCATATACACGTTAATTATGGCGTCAAGTGTAGTGTTTTCGAGAATGTGTGCCCTCATCTTGAATTGATGAGACGATATTTCCTCTTAGCGTCAGGAATAAAGGTAACAAAACATGGCGATGGCTGGCGTGCTACAGCAGCTGAAGCTTCGGCTGAAGTGCAACAGGCGTACTGCTTGCACGCAAGCGCAAACAAACAGGTACGGCCATGCCAGGTACACAACTGACTACTCAATAAACTGACAATCGTAAATTATTCACTTGTGTGTCCAAGCAAGCCTTTACGGAATCCTTGCTGCCGTATGAATCCCGCCAATATATCAACACAACAATCACCCGCAGTTGTGAAAAGAAAGGCTCTTTTAACAGTGACCGCAGGTACTGCATTTGCGAAAGTTTTGTGTATAGTTTGCATAAAATCGTAAAGGAAATATTTCTTAAGAAGCCGAATTCCGAAAAAAGGTAAGCGTCGTGAAAACAAATAAATGGCCTTACGACATGTCAGAAAGTCTAGGCATTGTATAGTTCCTGCTGGTGCTACTATAATACGCGGAGTAGTGGTAGCGTCTCTGCCTCACACGCAGAAGTCCCGGGTTCGAGTACCAGTCAGTGTACAACTACCTTTTTTTTGAAGTAGGAAAACGTTATATACAATTTCACTGGGGCAGGCTAAGATATTTTACCTTAGCTACTGCTAATTATATATGCACGCGTAGTAACAAAAATTATTCTGTCTCCTCGTTTTTTCTTAAACTGCAGGAAGCAATTATCAGTATGACACTTAGTTTATTCGTACTAATTATTGTATTACCGATATTGCATGTTATGCTTCTTTATTGCAGTGTTAAATGAGCAAATGAATGAAACAAATACAATTCTTATAATTTTCTTTACACAAAAGTAAAGACAGAGCCTACCAATTTTCCTTAAACTTTCTTTAAACTTTCTTCAAACGAACTTGCTTCAAGCGAAAACAAGAACGGAGCCTATCAACTTTCTTTAATGGTGCTTTAAACAAGCTTTCTTCAAACGAAAATAAAAACAGAGCCTACTAACTTTTTAAAGCTTTCTTTGAACAAACTTCGTACAAACAAAAGTTAAAACACAGCCAACCAACTTTTTTAAAACTTTCTTTAAAGAAACTTTCTTTCAACCGAATTAAAAACAGAGCCTACCAACTTTCTTTGAAAAACTTCCTACAAACGAAAGTTAAAACAGAGCGTAACAACTTTCTTTAAACTTTATTTAATCAAACTTTCTTCAAACCGAAGTAAAGACAGATCCTACCAACTTTCTTGTAAGATGTGTTAATAGAAAGTAAAAGTACATAGAGTGTTACTAAAGTTGATAGAAAGTTGGTAAGAGTTCTAAAGAAAGTAAGGAAGTATTTTTGTATGGGAATTATATGGACACTGCAGGCTGATTTCCGTCGTCGGCGTCGCCGTAAGGTTCCGTAAACGTCCAAGTGCGGTAAGATCGCCGCCGCGCGCCGTATGCTGCAGGTACGAGGGAAATGATGCGAGGCGTGAGCCGAGAAAGATAGCAGCTTGGTGGGGTAACGTCTCGCGCACGCAAGGGAGGTAGGCGGGGAGGGGGCGTGCAGACTTTTCGCGCTCGCAAGGGGGGAGCGGCTTGATGTGCGCGTGCTAGGAGGGGGCGCGAAGGGGAAGGGGTGCCGCGCAGCGCGCGCCTCCGCTTCTACTCCAACAGCGGATGCGCATGGCGCGACTGAGCGTCATGTTTTGGAGGTACTCTGCGGAGAGTTCGAAGCCTAGCTAACGGCTTTGTGTTCGCTGTGTTCCCGCGCGCTTGGCATGCGTTGCAGCAACAGGCAGCCAGGAAGAGGAATTCGCTTGCCGTTGCTGCCACTCTTCATCACGCCAGCGTTCTGACAGCGAGTGCCCGCAGTCATCGAGTGCGATGGGTTCATGTTCTCTTGTACACGCGTGACACTGTGCTCGTTAGTTTAGTAAGAAATGGAATGTTTGCAACAGTTTATGCAGCTGATAAAACGTCTAACCTAAAACGTAAAATCTAACCTTACCTTAATTCTCGTAGCTGCCCAACAATTTCCAATCGCAATCAATGCTTCGCCTTTCGGGCGAAACTGCGACTTTTTTAAAGAGACAGCTTGCACTGGCTCTTCCCTTGACTTTGTGTTTTGTATGTTTTAGTCTGGTTGCTTATGTGACCTTGACGATGACCTTGACACCTGCCTATGTATTGAAAGAAAATACATTTCCATTCGTTGGTTTCGAATCGAGTTACCCCAGCCCAGTGCTCTGACCATCTGCATGTCTAAAAAAGTGGAAATAACACATTTACGATTTTCCCTCGTTCAAGACAGTCCTTTGAGACGCTTGGTGTGTTAGACGCGTCATATTGGAACAATTTACTTATGAAACTTTAGTGCGCGTATCGAGCAGACAATGAAGATAGAAGGTACAGGACACGTTCGTCGCCGAAATCCGCTGCCGTTCTGCAATTATACTGTGGCGCTATGGCTTCGTTTTACATAAAGTTATTGTATATGTCTCCCTGTGGGAGCCATATACAGTAACCTCCCTGTGGGAGCCATATAGAGTAACTCTAGTTCTACAAGGTCAAGCACGCCGTAGTTTGTGATTCATTGAATGTTTCACTTTTAAAGCGTTTACCGTTCTTTGGGAACTAAACCGCGATTTATTGTGAGCGTCTAATCGTTTTGTAATCCGATCGCGTTGATATTGCAATTTAATACAGTTGTAAAAACCACGCGGTGGTACCCATGGCAACGCTGATTATGCACGGCTCTAAGGGGGAAGAGGAGGAGGAAGAGAGAAAGAGAAGGCAGGGATGTTAACCAGAAATGCGTCTGGTTGGCTACCCTACTCTGGGGGACGGGAAAGATGGAATAGAAAGATGAGATAAAGAGAGGAGAGGGCGAGGACACGGTGAGCTCGCGCACGCACGCGGAGGGCCTGAGCAAATCAAAGGCGTTCACATAGGCCAGTCGTCCTCAAGAAAGACAACAGTGCCTTCACGGCTTTGTGGGCCGACGAGCGATGGGGACGGTCTTCAAGGAGCACCTGTACGGACAACGGTCGATCGTCAAGTCGTCGCGATGCGTTCGATAAAGTTTGTCTTTCCGACTGAAATCGATCGCAGTGACACAATAAATGTTCTATGTTCTCTTCGCTGCCACAGACGTCGCACGTAGCACTTTCGGTCATTCCAATCAAAGCACAGTACGCCTTCGTGAAAGCCACTCCCAACCACAGCCGGTATAGAAGCGATGCTTCACGTCGGTGAATCCCGGGTGGAGGTCGGAGTTGGAGCGAAGGGTTCAGTTCGTGTAACCTGGTGCGCCTTATATTTGGGGTGTTCCACTCTGTTAAACTGAGCTTGTGTGCCAGGTGACGAAGCTGCCTTCCAGCGTCTGTCCTGGAAAGAGGAACGGGAACTCTGTGTTGTTCTTGATGTGACTCTCGGGCAGCTTTGTCAGCGAGATCGTTTCCACTGATCCCGCAATGGCCAGGTAGCCATTGGAAAATAATTTCGGGGCCTTTCTGTTAGACGTCGTGGTGAAGTTTGACAATTTCGTACGTTAGTTGTTCGTGAGCTCCACGTCGGAGAACTGCCTGCATACTTTATAAAGCCGGTCTCGAGTCGGAAAACACGGCCCATGTACCAGGACTCTCTGCCTCTATAAATTGAAGTGCACTGCGCAGAGCCGTGAGCTCTGCAGCCGTGGACGTCGTGACATGTGAGGTCTTGAATCGTATTGTTACTCCTTTCGTCGGTATAAACACAGCACCGCCAGAACTGGTCGATGTAGTCGATCCGTCCGTATAGACGTGCACGTGACTGCTGTTTCTCTCGTACAACAGGAGTAAGCTGAATTGTTTTAGTGCAGACGGTGATAAGTCTGATTTTTTCTGAAGTCCTGGAATTCTAAGTTAGACTTCAGGACAGCACAAACACCATGGAGGAGACACCAGCCTGGCCGGAGGTGCGTACCCCGATGTAATCGAGGCACGATATGCACTGACAGTTGTGCTATATGACGTGCGGGGTCTTTCCACGGTGAGTGTGGCGAGGTGGTGGCAAGGAGTCCGGGCAATGTGCCTGACATGTGCACGCATTGCCTCGGGTGGCGATGTGCGTTGTGATTAAATAATCTTGAGCAATGGCGATAGTTTCAGCCGTTGACGCACTGCGTGGTACTCCAAGGCATATCCTAAGAGCTTGCGTCTGAATGCTCTGAACTGTACACAAATTAGTCTTGCAGGTGTTGGATATAACAGGTAGGCTGTACCGGAGGAACCCAACAAACAACAGCCTGTATAGCTGTAACATGGATTGTGTGGATACGCCCCAGTTCTTTCCTGCAAGGAACTTGAACAGGACAAATAGCCATCAGGCGCTTTTTCACGTGGTTCACGTGAGGAGTCCAGGACAGATCTCTGTCAATCACAACTCCCAAGAACCTGTGACTCTTGCTGAACGATATCACTTGTCGGTTGATTGATATGCCGTATGCAGACATTGGATTCCGCGTAAATGCCACCACTGCGCACTTTTCCCACGTCACCTCCAGTCCTTGTTTACGAAGGTAGCATGATGTCGATGAGGCCGCCTTCTGAAGCCGAGCGCGAAGCTGAAGCCGTGTCACCCCCGACGTCCAGATACAGATGTAGGCGTAGATAGAGAGTCGAACGGTGCTTGGCAGGTTCTCGATTAGTCCTATAAGGGTCAGATTAAAGAGTGTCGGGCTTAGTACTCCGCCTTGAGGGACTCCGCGGCTACTGTAATACTGCGGTGTCGGGCCATCCGCGGTGAGCACGTAGAATGATCGCATCTATAGGTAGCTGCGAACCCAGAGGTATGTCTTGCCACCAAGTCCTGTTACTTCTAGTGCTTTAAGAATGGCTTCATGGGTGACGTTGTCGTAAGCTCCTTTAACGTCTAGAAACAGGGCAGCAGACAAGCGTTTACAGGCCTTCTGGAATTCGACATACGTTACCAAATCGACAACGTTGTCTATAGACGAACGGCCGCGCCTGAATCCTGTTAACGTGTCTGGGTAAATTTCGCAGTGCTCTAGGTACCACTCCAGTCGCGTTAGAACCATCCGTTCCATTACTTTTCCCACATAACTTGCAAGCGCGATCGGACGGTATGACGAAATGTCCAAAGGTGACTTGCCAGCTTTGAGGAGCGGAATCAAGCGACTTGGTTTCCATTCCTGGGGAACGGTGCCTGTCTGCCACGAGTCGTTGTACAGGAGCAAGAGTGCCATTGGAGCTCGTTCACCAAGGTTACACAAAGCGCGGTATGTAATGCCATCTGTTCCTGGGGCCCAGGAACGCCTGCATAAAGCGAGCGCAGCTTCAAGTTCGTCCAGAGAACAATGGCACTCCATACGGGGATCACGTGAGGATGGTGAGTGGTCAGAAGTCTGCGTTCCAGTGGAATTTGCTACACCGGCAATCCGTCTACAGAAGGATTCTGCGACTTCAATCTCGCTGCATTGTAGGTAAAGGGCGAGGGAATTAAATTGGTGGCGCTGTCCAGGGGTTGCACGGAGGCCCTGAACATTTCTGCATATAAGAGACAAAGGGGGAGCTTTCTCGCATACTTCCCTCGTGACAGCTAGCGTTTTCCGATGCTTTCGTTGAGACGCTGCGCATGTTTTCATGGAGTAATGAGTTGAAACGCGACAAACGTTTCACGGGAAGAAGAACGATAACTTTATTGATAGTAAGACGAGTTATTCGGGGATTTGGGCGAATACCCCTGCCTAGGTGTCCGCCACGAGCCCTTGAGCTCTGGCGGCTTCCTCGGTCAGCTGGACGGCCCAGAGTTGGTCTTCGAGGGCGGAGCTGAGCAGCGTAGTCTCCCAGCGCGTTCGGTTCGAAGCTGCGTCCCCGTATGGAACACCCCCCACCCCCCCTTGTTTGCACTCCAACAACATGTGTTCCCGGGTTGCCCTGGCCTCACAAAACATGCATTCGTTTGACTAATAAAGCTCTGGGTAACAGGGATTCAAGATCACCGCGTTTACAAACGTTCTTGTCTGCAGTTGTCGCCATGCGACCGCCTGTCTATTGTTCAGTTTCTGGTGTGGTGGTGGAAATTCGCACCTCGCCAGTCCGTAGTGTTGCGTTATTTCCCTGTAACTCGTCATGCGTTCCTCCCACTCCAACCCCTCACAAGACGTCGCGGCCTAGGCGGCGGTAGTGTGGTTGGCGGCTCGGTCCGTAAGCCCCCGAGCCGCCCCGTGCGCCGCCTCGTTGCCGGCGAGCGAGGTGGTGTGGGCGGGCGCCCATACGATGTAAGTTTCACGGGAAGATTTTTTCATTTGTTTCACTTTGTTTTCACCGAAGCGCACTGAATAAGCTTGCAGCCGCCGCGATCTCGGTGAATCTGAAACGGCAATGCGACCTTTGCATCCAGGCTAATTGCAGCTGGGTAAAATGCAGTTGATATTGCAGCTTCTCAAGTAGGCATAAATGAGCAACAAGCACACTTAGAAGTCGAATATTGCAGCCGATCGCCGCTGATCTGGCAGGGCCATACTTGAGAACGACGCCACCGGATTTATTACAGTGCTGGCACTGCTACTGATTTACAGTACGTTCACTCATTTTTCATATGTTAAGTGATTGAGTGATAAAGTTTCGGAATCTACTGGTTCTCGGCTTCTTGCAAAGAAACAATAGAAAAAAATATACTACTCTTTCAAACTTGTCAACTATTCCATTACTAGCTACAAAACCTACTGCTTTTTAAATAAATCAATACTAAAGCGTGGTCAATTTTTCCTGCGCACGAGCAACGAGAGACACGAGCCCTTCTTTTTTCTTCTCTTTTTCATTTTGGGGCTAGAGCCGAAAAACACCGAACACGTCAGACTTTATACACGCGCTTCGTGACGAACAAATTGTCCTGCTCTGGAAAAAAGTGTGGCATCGTCGGTGCAACTGTCTTTCTGTAAAGTGTCGGCCGTAAATAAGGAATGGTGCGTGTAGGGCAACAACAGCAACGACAGCAACAAAATAGACCTGTAAGACGCGGGACGCAGGAATTAATAAAAAGTGCAATCGCAAGAGCTTTTTGTGAATGCCCGCATTCACAAAAACCTTTTACGCTAGAGTTGTTCGTAATAGCAAATTGCAGCCAATCGTCAAGTTCTACATATCATTATCCAGGGCAGCCGCCAGTGGAAAAATGCACTGACGAAAGAAAAACTTCGCGAATACGGCCCGGGATTTTCAACCCGACAGTTTTGGAAGTGCCTTGCTTTTTTGCCGTCGCTATGTGTATACAACGTGACAATATCGATGCAGGGGCCTGTTCCCGCCGAACATCGTGGATGTGTCCATGAATACTTGGCCGTCGGGCAATGCTCCGCGCCCTAGCGAACTCTGGGCCGAGGAAACGCAGGAGCCGTGCTCGCAGCAGCACTACGAACGCGAAGACGTCGGCGACAAGAGACCGAGCCCGCTTCGGCGGGTGAGCGGCCTCGGCCTCCTGTCGTTCACCGTGGCCCTGGGTTTCGTGCTGGCGCACAACGCGGACGACCGCAACGTGTTGCTCAACTTCTTCATCAACCTGAGCAACGGCATCGCTGCCATGGGCCGGTTGCTGTCCTGGTTTCTGCCCGTGGGCCTCATGTCGCTCACTGCCCACGGCATCCTGGCGGCCGCCACGATGCTGCGCACGGCGCACAGCGTCTCGCTCGTGCTCACCTACTCGCTGAACGTGGTGGTGGCCGTGCTGGTGCACACGTTCATCGTGCTGCCCCTGGTCCAGTGGCTCCTGGTGCTGCGCTGGAACCGCGGCATGCTCGGATTCATCGGGCAGGTGCGACGCGCGCCATCATTCCAGCACTGCAAATCGGGTCCCCATGACGATCGCGGTTCCTGGCCGAGCACGTCAAACGCGTCATGAATCATATAGCGCAGAAACGTAACCCTGTGCGCACACTGTAGGACTGTGTGTGGTCAGCGTTGACCTCTGTATACGTAGCTTCGGAAAGAGACAAGTAGTTTCAGGAAATTCTACATCCCCTATAAAGCAGCCCCCGTCTTTTGTTTATCGGGTTTATCTTGCTAGAAAAAGCTCGACAATTGTCGCGTGTACTATATTTCAGGAAAAACACCTCGGAATGAATATACGCACATTATTCCGAGGTAGCGTTATTGTAGCGCGAGCTACACTGGCCGAGGTTGAGCACTTTCGCGTGGCTCCTGGAGAGCCGTGCTGCGCATGCGCTAGGAGCAGTGACGTCACACGTCGCACAGCTGGCGCGCCGGAGCCGCCGCTGCGCATTCCAGAGGAGGCACTTCATAGCCGCGGCAGACACACTGGCGCCGCCGCGTGCCCAGCTGTGCGCCTCCGTTACGCAGTAGCCAAGTCTGACGCTGCGCCGGAGCCGCTTGATAGCACCTCTCATTTTGTGTGCGTGCGCAGAGGTATCAGTGGGGGTATACATATAGCGGGACGTTTTCCAGTGTGGTATACCCATAGAGAAAGAGAGCTAAATTGCTGCTCAGCGGCGCAGAAGAGCGGAGAAGCTTAACTCATCGGATCTCGAAGTAGTTGCCTGGCAATTAGCGGTTGAGCGTAGGAAGAACGAACAGAAGAAGGCTAAACGTGCTGTGGAGACACCGGAGCAAAGGGAGGAACGTCTAGCAAAGTGGCGTCGACAGGAGGCTGAGCGACGTGCCATGCAGACCATCTCAGAGCAGCAACAACAAGACGCTGTCAATGACGTCAAGGCGTATACCGTGTGTGTCATTGAAGCAGCAGTAAGCATGATAATCAAGCTATCCCTAGACAACTAGGAAAGCTAAGAATAACCAGCTGAACCTTAGCTCACGCTACGGATACCCTGGCATAGCCGAGCTAAGCCACTGGTAATTTTTTATCAACCCGCAGCTGTTGCTCAATGGAAGGGGAGCTTCTCTACCGGGCACCAGATCGTGGCTTCGATTCGCGGTCGCGGAGACGACATTTTGACGGGGACGGAATTCGAAAAGCGCACGTAGTGCAGCGTTTCCGTTCACGTTTGAGAACGTCATGCGAGGTAATTTAATCGGGAGCAATCCACATCGCTTGCTGACGTCCTCCTAGCCGCATTGTTGGAGGACCAGCAGAATGAGAAGCTGCGTCGGTGACGTCACATGCAAGCTATCTATGCGGCGTCTCACAGAGCCCGCATGTTTGCTTTACGATATTGCCACGGCAAACGGTATAAATGAAAATATATTTACAAAATATATACAGCGAGCTGTAGCACTGCCAAGATGGCGGAAAGACAATCTTTTCAATCGTCGTCTTCTTCACCCCAATGGTCAACGTCATCTTTGTCCCATTGCGCGCAGTCTCGTAACATTAACCTCCGACCGGAAAAGCGCCGAACCGGCGCCTAAGACCTAAGGCCGTGGGCGCGAGGTGTGGCTTGAGGCGGGCCACGTGCACGAAGTCTGACGAAGGAGAAGACGTGGTAGGATCGAGTGGGGCTATTTCATAAGTGACATCTGTCAATTGTCGCAGGACGCGATAGGGGGCCAGAGTATCTCCAAAGTAGTTTTTCAGAAAGGCCAACGCGCCGAGACGGGGACCAGACAAGGACAAGATCCCCCGCACTGAAGCGGGCGTCCCGGTGGTGGGCGTCGTACAACAACTTCTGCCTATACTTCTGCCGATACGGGCAATGTGACGTGCCTTTTCTGCTGTAGCAATGGCGTCGCACGCGTATTCTGTAGGCAGTGCGTCAGGGGTCGAAATAAGTGTGTCGAAAGGGAGCGTTGGTTCTCGTCCGTATAGAAGATAGAAGGGAGAGTAGCCGGCGGTTTCATGGCGTGAGGAGTTATAGGCAAAGGTGACAAAAGGTAGCGCAGTGTCCCAGTCATGGTGATCAGAGGAAACATACATAGAGAGCATATCAGTGATAGTGCGATTCAGACGTTCAGTAAGACCGTTCGTTTGGGGGTGGTACGCAGTCGTAAGTTTGTGTTTGGTGGCACAAGAACGAAGTAAGTCTTCAATGACTTTAGACAAGAAGTAGCGACCCCGGTCGGTGAGAAGCTGACGAGGAGCGCCGTGACGTAAAATTACGTCTTGCATCAAGAAGTCGGCGACGTCTGTAGCGCAACTGGTCGGGAGAGGTCTCATGATAGCGTAACGGGTCGCATAATCCGTAGCAACGGCAATCCATTTATTGCCAGCGGTGAGAGAGGGAAGGGGCCGAGAAGGTCGAGGCCAACACGAAAAAATGGCTCAGCGGGTATGTCAATAGGCTGGAGGAGTCCAGCTGGAGGAAGAGATGGCCTTTTCCGGCGTTGGCACGACGCGCAGGCAGCGAAATACATTGAACAGAACGGTAGAGACCGGGCCAGAAAAAGCGCCGCCGTACAGGGTCATACGTCCTGGAAACACCAAGGTGGCCGGCTGTTGGGACATCATGCAGTTGCTCGAGTACGGTCGCCCGAAGGTGTGCGGGAACGATGAGTAGTAGTTCCGGTCCTTCGGGGTGCATGTTACGGCGATATAATGTGCCATTTACAATGACAAACAGGCGAAGTGACCGGTCCGCCGAGCCAGACTGCAGGCCGTTGATGAGGTTATTTAGAGACGTGTCTCGCCGTTGCTCGTCACCAATGTGGCTGAAAGTGGAGAGTGAGAAAAGGCCAGACGGTGTATCCTCCGTGCTATAGCTTCGGGGGCATCAACGGGGTGCCGAGACAAGCAGTCGGCATCCTGGTGTAGTCGGCCAGACTTGTAGACCACAGTGTACGTGAATTCTTGTAGACGTAGAGCCCAGCGACCTAGACGCCCAGTGGGGTCCTTGAGGCTCGAAAGCCAGCACAGAGCGTGGTGGTCAGTGGTAACAGTAAAAGGCCGCTCGTATAAGTAGGGGCGAAATTTGCCAACTGCCCAAACAAGAGCGAGGCACTCGCGCTCGGTAATGGAATAATTGCGCTCGGCAGGGGAAAGAAGCCGGCTGGCGTATGCAATAACTCTATCACAACCACGTTGGTTTTGGCTAAAACAGCACCAATGCCATAGCCACTCGCGTCTGTGGGTACTTCAGTTGGAGCATTGGGATCAAAGTGGGCGAGAATCGGTGGGGTAGTGAGTAGCGTGATAAGGTGTGAAAAGGCTGTGGCTTGAGCGAAACCCCACAAAAACGGAGCGTCTTTCCTGAGAAGATCTGTTAGTGGGCGGGCTATGTCTGCAAAATTTCTGACAAATCGGCGGAAATACGAGCACAAGCCCACAAAGCTCCGAACATCCTTGGCACAAGTTGGTACAGGGAACTCGATGACAGCACGAACCTTCGCGGGGTCGGGACGGACGCCAGTTGAATCGACGAGATGCCCGAGGATGGTAATTTGGTGGCGACCGAAGTGGCATTTCGACGAATTAAGTTGTAGCCCAGCCACACGAAACACCGACAGGATGGATGAAAGACGTCTGAGGTGTGTGGCAAATGTCGGGGAGAACACGATCACGTCGTCCAGGTAGAACAGGCAGATATACCATTTAAAGCTGTGCAACAGCGTGTCCATCATTCGCTAGAATGTGGCCGGGGCATTGCACAAGCCAAATGGCACTACGTTAGACCTATTACTACGTTAGACGTATTACAATGCTAAGCATCAACGGCCGGCCTCACTCGGTCAATGCCTATGTAGCGACAAGTGACGGGACAACCAAGGGCGTCATTCATGGCTTGGACCCGCACACGACACCTGAAGCACTAAAAGCGAATCTGCGCATTCGCACGCAAGGGTCGAAATTCTCCAAACTCGCATGTTCCGTAACGCTAAAACGGCCGTTATCACCTTTTTTGGACGGATAACGCCGCGGTACGTTTATTACAACGGTGGAGAACTTGCTTGCTACACTACAAGATCACCACTCAGGCGTGTAAAGTGTGTCACCAAATGGGTCACCGATCTGACGTCTGTCCCCAGCCAGACACCCCAGTGTGTCATACATGTGGACAACAGGGCCCTGTAGACGGACACGAGTGCGCTCCCAAATGTACAGCCTGTGGCGAGGGTCACATGACAGGAGACCGAAGTTGCAAAAAAACGTCTCAAATCCCAAAGCAACAGACCTCCGAGGGCTGGCGTTCACCGGACTACCCGGAAGGACACCTCAACGAAGCCACCTCAACGCCAGCGTTGGTTAAGTTCCGACGATGGAGAATCCGCATCAGATGCCTCCCCAGAGCTACCAGGGACTCGCTGTCGATCTAGATCGCGGACACCAAAGAACTCTAATGAAAAAAAATAACCCACCTCATTCACAATCACCCAAGACGCCTTAATCTAGGGCTCCCTGCACTGTGACCAAGCAAGCGCCACAAGATGACACGGTAAGCTGGGAACGAGTCGTTTCTCCTACTGCTCCTGTAACAGAAAATCCAGCATATCAAAAACTCATTAACAAAAACAAGCTTCTCCGCGAGAGCCTGGCAGAAATCAAACGAGAGTTGGCCTCCCTCAAAGCTAGCAGCTGCACTAAACCGAACAAAACAGCACATACCAAAGAAGCAGGCTCGCCTGTGAAGGTTATAACGACGCCTAATTTCTTGGAGGGCACACTCCAACAAATAGTGCAAGAACTACAAACTATGCAAAATTTTCAGCAGCAGATGTACGCAGAATTACAAAGCCTAAAAACTTACGTAGATGAATCTGGGGCCAGTGCAAGCACTGCGGTTCGTAAGCGAGCCAGCACCAGCCCGGTTGCTCAGTCTAGCCGCCGTCCGAAACCCATACCGTCCTCGGACAGCGAGAGCACTATTCATGGCGAGTAAAACGCGAGCACACCACGAATATCTCAAAGTCTGGCAATGGAACTGCCGCACCTTCCACAAAAGGGCGGCTGCTCTACAGCAATACATTAACACTGCGCCAGTCAAACCTGATGTCATTTGTTTACAACAGATCGGCAACAAGCCGGTCAAATTAGCTGGCTACTACACGATATCCCAACCAGATTACCCTAACGTTGCGACGATAGTGCTCAAGGACATAGCAACCAGTATAGATTATCTGGCGACTAGCAGCATCAACCACCAAATCGTAACAATACTACCGCAGAAGCATAGCAAAGCAAGAACCATAATCACGAATGTGTATAGCCCACCTAAAGAAAAAAGGGCCGATTTTGAGGCACTCATTCGGTATGTCAAGGGTCACTCCAGCAACCAGCATCGACTACTGCTTCTTGGGGACTTCAATGCCTCTCACACCAGCTTGGGTTACCGAACAGACACCCCCAAAGGTCGGGAGCTCGAGCGAGCGGTCGAAGCATATGACCTCGAACTCATCATTCTCTCCCAAAACCCGACGAGATTAGGTAACAGCGTCAGCGCAGACACCTTTCAAACAATGTCGACGAGGAATTCTTGACCAACCTAGAAGAGAGTCTAGGCAGTGACCATTTCATTCTCAGCGTGTCGGTAGACTCGCACAAAATTCGACGAGCCTGTGGGCATGTAGTAATCACGGATTGGGTAAATTATCGCAAAGTCCCCATGCCGCAGATACTACCCGAGAACGCTGAAGACTGGGCAACGCACATACGAGACGCTCATAAAGCAACATCTAAGCGGATAGCGTTCACAGCGGAAACGCCGGTAGTTGACAGCCATCTGCTGCATATGTGGGAAGGCAGAACGGGGCTAACCAAGCGATGGAAAAAACAACAACTTAATCGCAAACTGCGCCATAGAATCGCCGAAATATCCGAGCGGGCAAACGCTTACGCACAGCAGTTAAAGGCAGCGAGTTGGGCGAGTTTTTGCGACTCACTTCGCAAAACGTTACACACCTCCAAGACATGGGCAATACTTCACAGCATAATGGAACCAGGAAGGACCAAAAAGGCCACGAACTGCACCCTTCAAAAACTTGCCGGAGAATTTCCGGGAACAGAACAGGCCTTCCTCACTAAGCTCAAAGATAAGTACGTAGGAGAGGTAACCACTCCCCCATGCATCCCACCATACAAAGGGCAAGAAAACGCAGTGCTCGACGCCCGATAACTAAAGCAGAACTCTTTGCGGCTGCGCAAGCTGCGAAGAGAAATACTGCTCCACGTCCGGATCAGCTCACAAATGCTATGATCCGGAACCTGAGTGACGAACACCTAGAACAGCTTACTCGATAATTTAATGAACAGGTATGGGAGAGGGGCGTGGCTCCACAACAGTGGAAGGAGGCCAGAATCATGCTTATTCCAAAAGCAGAAAAACCTCATGATCTACAAAATCTCAGACCGATTTCACTAACCTCCAGTCTTGGCAACTTATTTGAGAAGGTGATTCACACGCGGCTCACGTCTTACGTTGAAGACCACAGCCTCTTTCCCACAAACATATTCGGCTTTCGCCAACATTTGTCAACTCGGGATGTTTTCCTGCTACTTCGGGAAGAAGTCCTTTGCAACACCATGGTTGGTACAGAACATCTCGTCCTCGCTCTTTATTTGAAAAGTGCATTCGACACTGTGTCACATGAACTCATCTTATCTGAGCTGAATGACATCGGTTGGGGAGAAAGAATCTATGACTACGTCCGCTCTTTCCTGACATCTCGCATCGCGACAATAGGCATCGGCACTACACGCTCAGACTCTTTTCCCATGCCCAGTAGAGGTACACCACAAGGGGCGATACTCTCGCCCCTTCTTTTCAACATCGACATGAGACGCTTAGCCAAAAAAAACGACGTCATACCCGGGCTCGGGTAGGCGTTATATGCGGACGATATTACACTATGGGCCACCAGCGGCTCTTTAGGACAAAGAGAACAAATCCTGCAAGAAAACAGCGACCACTCTTGAAACCTTCGCTCGCAGCAGCGGAATGAGCTGCGCTCCCGATAAATCAGAATATATCAGGATCCGAAGTCGAGGCCCTCAAACTCAAGAGCCGGTCAACCTCTTTATAGGAGACAGCCAGCTAAGAGAGGTCCAGAAAATGCGAGACCTCGGACCGTGGCTGCAAAGCAACAAACGAGTGGACCACACCATTAAAACTCTTAGAACTACGGTGAAACAGATCTCCCGCATGATTCGTAGAGTAACTTATCACCGAGAAGGTTTCAGGGAAACTGAGACGATCCGGCTCGTTCAGGCTTTTGTGCTAAGTCGTCTCACATATAGTCTCCCTTTACAGTACCCCACGAAAACTGAACTAAATGCCCTAGATGCGTTGATCAGAACGTCGTACAAAGCGGCTCTCGGCCTACCACAGAGAACCTCCACTGAACGCCTGGTGGCCCTAGGAATACATAACAACTACGAAGAGCTATGTGCAGCGGTGCTTATGTCTCAACGGGAGAGGCTTAGCTTAACCTCCACTGGCAGAGCATTACTCTGCCGCGTTGGTTACCCCGCTCGTCCACAGTATGCGGGCGAAGAACTGGAATCTCTACCTAAAGTCCTTCGTGAAAAGATCATAGTAGCCCCAATCCCCAAAAACATGAGTCCCAAATTCCACCGAGGTCGTAGAAGTGCACGAGCACGCAAGTTCATGCAGCAATTCGGTAAATCAGGATACGGTCTACACAGATGTCGCTCGATGCAGTACTTATAAGTACGCCCTCGCAGTAGTAGGAGCGGCCGCAGATCAAGGGCTTCTGACTTGTGCCACGGCTCGAGTCGCACCTGCGAATACCGCAGAAGCTTCAGCCATTGCGCTAGCTATAAAAACTAAGGACGTTGTGGGAAAACCGTCAATAATTCTTACAGATTCCCAAGTCGCATGTAGATTACTCCTCACCGGGAGGATACCACATAGCACCACTCACCTATTAGGATCCAACCTAACGCAGAACCACATGATCATCTTGTGCCCGGGTCACATAGGACTCGATGGCAATGAGAGAGCGGACGGCGCAGCTCGTGCTTTTGTCAACCGAGCGGCCGACCACTCTTCAGAAAACCCCTTCTTACCGCGAGACATCCTTGAGTACCAACGGCGCGAGCGACGAAAGTACAGTCCACCACGCCCTGATCTATCCGGGGCGGGACTCTTACGACTGGCGCCGAATACAGACGCACACATATCGAAATCTTTATTTGAAACATGCCATTCATTCCACATTCTACACCCGCAGGGACATCTGCGCAAGCAGGCGTTTGGTGAGTTGCGCCACCACGTATCTGAGCACGCGGGGGTTGGACCCTCCCACGCATAGACGTGCGTGGCTTAGCCGTGTCTGGGGAAAGGGGGATCCTGGAGGTTGAGCTAATGCCGGGTGTTTGGACCTTTAAGGCCCCCCGGCGGAGGCAACACACCTCTTTGGCCTCTGCTTCACATAGACGGCACCCCCGGATTGACCCACCCGGCGGAAATCGGCGGTCACCTTTTCCTGTCCCCCTCACCGATCTTTTAGGAGCGAAGCTCCTTATAGCGGCACCCGTTCCGTCCCCGTCGTCGTAGTAGTAGTGTGTAACCAGTCTGAGAAAAATGAGAAAAAAAATTCCGAGGTTGTGTCCGTAGCGCGGAATCGAACCAGGGACCCCTCGCTTCCGAGCGCGCGGCGTTAGCCCACTACGCCACGAAGCGCACATAGACACACGCACCACGATGGCAATAAATACCCAACATTAACGAAAGGCCGCGTTTCTAGCGCGTTTCTAACGCGTTTGTGCTAGCGCGTTACGGCCCGTGTAAGAAGCTGGTGTAAGACGCTGTGGCCGCTCCCCCTTACTAGAGAGTACTGCACGTTTCTAACGCGTTTGTGCTAGCGTCCCCTTAAGCGGGAGATCCGATGATTCCCTCCGGAGCTTCGCCCACTCATCATCATTCACCCCGTGGATATGCTGTGATCTTTTTTCTTCTGTATTTTTCTGTCCTCACTGTCCTGTCACCTCTTCTCTTACTTCTTCACTTTTCATAGGCGGCTTGGGTTAACCTTGTGTAGGTGCCCTCTCTTGGGTTTATATATAAGGTTATAGGCTCCGTACAGTGAACAGAGGGCGCTACAACCGAATACGGCAAAACGCCGTGCAGCGCCAATGGTGGTAGGAATGTGAAACATTGAGACGGCCGCTCCGAGCCCCGCGGCAGCGACTGAACGTGTTTCAACGCGCGCGTGACGTTCAAAATGTCGCGTGTGTTGTTTTGCGGCTTTAAGCCGATAAGCTGTATTGAAAATTACTTTCGTGCGCCTATACTCGACAACGGAGACAAGCTGTATGTGGCGGGCCACGTTTACGACGTGAAGGAGACCGACGGCGCCGACTTGAGGGCGCCGTCGGTCACTCTCGGCAAGGGAAACAAGTGTACGACGTTTCCTTGCAGGTAGGGAGAACAGGCATGCATTTTTGTATCAGCAAGTGGTTTTGACGCATAAGCGGAAGCGCACACGCTACCACGACTTATTGGAGGAAAATCTGCGGTGCAAGTTAAACGAAGACGACGAACACACAAACAGGACGGGAGCTTGTGACGTATTGCAACTAGCTCAAACCAAGATTATGCTACCGCGACGTTTTTTGAATGAGAACAGTCCCAAATCGACATTCGGTGATTACACGTCGTTTTTGCTACGTTGCCGGTGCGTGGTCACAGAAATGTCCAACTGCAGCTCTGCTATTTACAGTATTTCGTTCATTTCGTGGCAGAAACGCATTTTTGCAAATCTATAAATGAAGCGTTTCTAGGTGCTGATTTTTCCTTTATTGGCTACTCCGCCGTTCACGAAGTGTTTGGAGCAGATCCTGCTCGTCTGCTTCGGCATCCACGGCGAGCCGTCATTCTCGCCGAAGAAAAGAAAAGGAGCATGATTGCGAATACTACGCAGTTCATACTGACGACACAGCACCCTATGCATGCGGCCGCAAGCAAGAGCGCACATGCAGTAACCAAATGACTTCTTCACAGGACGGTAAACGAGGCAAACACGCCACAAAGCGCTGACGAGAGAGAGCAGTCTCACGGCGGGTGCCACTTGGTGAAGGCATTTGAAATTTAGATGTTACACGCATCATCACTACCCCCAAAATCAACGCAAACCGAGTTTACTTTCTTCGCTGAAAGTATCACAGAAAAACGCAATTTAACAGTTAATTACCGGACTGCAAGCATCCAAGCAAATCAACAAAGATTCGCATGTAGCCTACAAGAGCATTTGAGGCGCAAATTCGCGCGTAAGATTTCGCGCTACGCAAGCTTGCTGTGCAAAACGTGCTCCATACACTTCCAACCGCGCTAAACACACAAATACAGTTGCAGAACCTCAAGCAGCTAGACCTGGCTAGACCTTAAAGCATATAGTTACATCGACATTAGGAAAACGCTGTTTTCACAATTACTTAACTCTTCGAACAGCAACAATCCATCTTTTTCGTCGTTCTTGCTCCTACGGGCGACCAGGAAATCGGTACAATTTCACGCCAGGCTGGCCTTCGTGGCTGTGGCAGTTTTTTACGCAGCAGTACCGGCACTTGTTCCTCTTCCTTTTCCGTACGCTTTCAGTCGATGGATTTGAATTAGTCTAGCTGAAGGATGGCATTGTCTCAGCGCCAGAAAAGACCGAACAGCACCATCGACGCCGCGCCTACGAATACCCCCGCGCGCTTTGGCCGTCTCGTTATTGTTGGCGGCGCTGCGACAGATGGCGCAGCAATCGCAGCAAACTCCACTGTACGGAGCCTATAGCGGCAATGTACGGCTGGCGCCTGCAGCCTTACACGTTAAGTGCTGCAAGGTCCCCTTGTTGGACTCCGTGGTGGGTGGCTGCCATTGCTGTCGAAGTACATCAAATTGCTATGGAAACACCCGCTTTTCCCCGGCTTCTTGATCGTCTCCCCCAGAAGAGGGGACGCACCGGTGAGATTTTGAATTTGTTCACCCGACCTAAAGACATTTTTCCCCGATTCCAAATAGTACATAGTGAAAGAACAGAAAAACTAGCGAGAACCATATCCCCATTTGTAGTTGCGAAAAGCTTGACCAACACGCTAGGCCCTGGCTACAAAGTCACCAAAATGCCAGGCGGGGACCTTCTGCTTGAGCTACGTGATAAGGAGCAATACAACAGACTCGGCAAGCTTGTTACTTTTGGTGATATCCCAGTTACCGTTTCACCGCATCATAACACCGTACGGGGTGTAGTATCTGAAGCAGACCTCATCGACCTATCTGAAACCGAGTTGTTGGAATGATGTAAAGAGAAAAACGTCACGAATGTACAGCGCATCGTTATGAGACGGGACAACTAAGAAATTTCCACGAAACACTTGATACTTACCTTTGAATTAAGCGTTTTGCCACAAACCATTGCAACAGGCTACACAAAGATAGCAGTAAGACCATACATCCCAAACCCTAGGCGATGCTACCAATACCAAAGATTCGGCCATGACTCGCAGAACTCCCGTGGTCGACTCACCTGTGCTTAGTGTGGAGTACAAGGACACGCCTCAGACAATTGCGAGGCCACACCTCACTGCGTTAATTGCGATAGTGTCCATCCAGCGTACTCCCGGTCTTGTCCAAGCTGGAAAAAAGAAAAAGAAATTATAACACTGAAAGTCCGTGAAAACATATCGTTCAGGGAATCACACAAAAGGTGCTCACCATTCCACACGACCACTTAGGCTGATGCGGCGCGTCAAGGAGCAGCGTCGCAGCGGCTACTGCCACCTGCCCAGCCCGCGCGCAGCGAGCTGTCGCTTGTGCCTCCAGCCCTCAGGGTGGAAGTAGCTAAGTCTACACCCAACCAGCAAACAGGCCCGGTTACCCTAGGGTGGCCGGCACCACAACAGTCCTCGGTAGCAGCCTGCGCTACGCGTAGCGAACCCGCAGGCCCACCAGCAGCTCCCACGGTGGGTGCAGTCAAGGCTGCCTCACCCTCACCGGCCCCTGCTGGCGCTGGCAACAGCCGGCGCAGCTCAGGCCCAAAGGCAGCCCCATTGACCTCCGGGCTGGTGGGCGCAAATGTCTCGTCCTTCGCGGCGAGACTTTCTCGCGAAACTTGTCGCTCGCAAGAGCGCGTGTCCGGCGCCTCACAAGACGCAATGGACACTACACCCATCCACACGGCGCACCAAGCGCCTAAGGAGCGGCGAGGCTCCCTCGACCGCTTCAGAAAGGGCAAATCCCGAGTTACGGCGCCTGGAAAGGGCTGCGTAATCTAAAGCAATACTTACTTTTTTAGTACACACAGCACCAATTTCCTTTCATTATGGATACACAAATCATACAATGGAACGTCAGAGGCCTTCTCAGGAACCTCGACGATGTCCAATAACTTCTTTACCAACACAATCCAAAAGTGCTGTGTGTACAGGAAACGCACTTAAAATCTAAACATACAAACTTTCTCCAACAGTATGTTACGTTTCGTAAAGATCGCGATGATGCCCTCGCATCATCAGGCGGTGTTGCCATTGCAATCCACAATATCTATCGTATCGTAAGTATCGTATCTTGCGCAGCGTGCGCCTCGTGTCAAACCCGCCCCCTCAAGATATGGTTGTGCGGCGAGGGTAAGCACCCTTTCTCGTTCTGCTCGGCATATAAAGGCCGCCCAATAAAGATATGGCTTGGTTCACATCACACTCCCGTGTCATGTCTCGCTCGTTCGCCAAACCGATACATGGTGTCAGAAGTGGCTAGCCAAACCCACGACTTCACCGGAGGAAGGCGACGACAGAACAGCCATGGACTTCCTTAAGCCACCAGACCCGCTGCGTCTGTCAGGAGACACCAGCAAGAACTGGAAGCTGTTCATTCAGAGGCTTGAGCTTTTCTTGACCGCATCCGACCCCCCTGCAAAACCCCGATCGAGCAAGACGAAGGCAGCTTTACTCCTTAGTGTTGCCGGCGAAGAAGCACTCGAAGTCTTCAAGACCTTCACGTTTACAGAGGACGAGAGCAAGGAAGACTATGCCACGATTGTGAAGAAGTTCGAGGGATACTGCGCTACACAGTACAGCGAAGTACATGAGCGCTACGTCTTTCGGAACATGAGTCAAGCCCCCGGTGAGCCATTTGAACACTTCCTACGGGATTTGAAAAAGCAGGCCCGTGAGTGAAACTTTGGCGCACTAACAGATTCCATGATCCGGGATCAACTTGTTTTTGGGCTAAGCGATGATAAAACCCGCGAAAAGCTGCTCAGTGACAACAAATTAACCTTAGATAAGGCAGAGAAAGTTTGCAAGGCAGCGGAGGCAACTGCGGCTCACCGTGGAATTTGGGAAAACCAGCAAAATCAAGTAAACACTGTGCGCAAGACAAGGCAGGGCCAAGGCAACTGTACATGCCTCAAGTGCGGACGCACGCACGCTAAAAGAAATTGCCCTGCATACGGCCGGACATACCGACGGTGCCAAAGAAAAAATCATTTTGTCGTATGTTGCAGAAGCGCAGCGCAAGTTGACGAAGTAGAAGACCATGAAGACGACTTTGAAGTGCTGAATGTGTCCGTAAGAAGGTGGACTAGTCAACGTGACTGGGTGGTTCAGGTGCGAGTCGAAAACGTCGCAGTTACACTGAAGATTGACACGGGATCGCAAGCAAATTTGCTGCCTTTTGGAGTGTTCAGCAGGATGCATCCGAAGCCAGCACTGAAGCCCAGCTGCGCAGTACTTCGCTCGTATGGAGGTGGAGTAATCAAACACGCAGGGCTGACTCGTCTAGAAGTGACAGTGGACGACCACACCACTGCACTCGACTTCTTCGTGGTGCACAAAGGACAGGCCATCCTGGCTTAAACGCAAGCGAGCAACTCGGACTGATTCCTCGCATACACGCAGTGTCTCGTTCAAGCTCCGAAGAAATTGTCAACGCATTCCGTCACCTCTTCACCGGTACGGGTTGCGTCAAACGCGCCTACAAGATGGTCCTCAACAAGGGAACCGTACCAGTGGTCCAGCCAACTCGACGTGTACCCCTGACTCTCGAGAAACCACTTAAGGAAGAATTGGAGCGCATGGAACGAGCCCACATCACAAAAATCAATGAACCGACGGACAGGGTGAGTCCACTTGTAATTGCTCGTAAAAAAGACGGCAAGCTACGCATTTGCATAGACCCAAGAAAACTAAATCAATGCCATGAAACGAGAGCACTACGAGATGCCTAGGCGTGAGGACATAGAAGCTGAGCTGTCTGGTGCGAGGCTGTTCTCCCGCTTAGATGCAAACTCGGGATTCTATCAAATACCGCTCGATGAGGAGACTTCTAAAATTTGCACGTTCTCAACGCCGTTCGGCCGGTACCGCTTCTTGAGATTACCATTCAGTATAGCATCCGCATCACAGGTGTTTCAGAAAACCTTAACAGATTTTTGATGGTCTTCCGGGCGTTCGAGTCTACGTCGACGACGTTCTTATCTGGGGCCCAACTCGGCAAGAACATGACGCGCGGCTAAGATCTGCGCTACAAGCAGCCGAACAAGCGGGCTTAACTTTTAACCTGGCCAAATGCACCATCGGCGTAGAAGAGATAGAGTATCTTGGCGATGTGATCAGCAAGGACGGCATCAGACCAAGCCCCTCGCTGATAAAATGCATGCTGCAGACGCCCGCGCCGGAGGACAAATCGGCAGTCCAGAGAATGCTAGGAGTCGCCAATTATTTCGGCAAGTACCTCCCGTCACTAGCAGAACGGACAACGCTCTTGCGAAGCCTCCTGAAGCGAGACACAATGTTTGAATGGACTGTAAACCACGCGACTGAGTGGCAGCAACTATGCACCGACCTCAGCAGACAGCCCGTACTTTCCGTTTTGGACGCCACTAAGGTGACTAAAGTATCGTGCGATGCATCACAGAATGGAATCGGAGCGGCGCTGCTCCAGTGCAACAATGAGATATGGAAGCCGGTTGCCTATGCTTCACGAGTGCTAACTGAAGCCGAGCAGCGCTATTCGCAAATTGAGAAAGAAGCGTTGGCTATCGTTTATGGCTGCGAATGCTTTCACCACTTTGTGTATGGCCGAAAAGTTATCGTAGAGATTGATCATCACCCTTTGCTCGCTATCGCTCAGAAACCAATTGGTGAAATGCCGCCACGGCTGCAAAGATTCTTTTTGAGAATGATGCGCTATGACACGGAAATGCGGTTTGTTCCAGGAAAACAGCTGCTACTGGCCGACATGCTGTCACGGGCTCCCACCTCAAGTCGTGCCGTTGACGTCAGCAGCGATGACGTGGAAGTGCACGCGGTGAGTGTCGTTTCATCCCTCGTCAGCAATGAAACATGGGAACAGCTGGCCACAAAAACGAGTCGAGACGCATACCTGAAACGGGTGCTGAACAATTTAGAACACGGGCTACCCATTGAGGGTCCGCTGAGGCCGTTCTCTTCGGAGCTGACGCAGGTACGAGGTGTGCTGTTGAAAGGCTGCAAAGTAATCATTCCCAGTAGATTGAGAAGGGACACCTTAGACAAAATTCACCAAGGGCACATGGGCATCAACAAATGCAAAGAAAGGGCAAGACGGCTTGTCCTTCTGGCCTGGCATTAACGCTGACATTGCAGCATTCGTGCAGAAATGTGTTATTTGCAGGAAGTATGCATACATGCAGCCACAAGATCCTTTGCTGATGCGCCCTTGCCTAAACAGCCGTGGCATAAAGTTGGCATCGATATCTTTGAGTACGGCGGACGGTCATACCTCAGCGTATACGACGCCCTGTCAAATTTTTCAGAGGTGCAAGAGCTACGAGACACATCGACGAGCACGGTTATTCAAGTAACCAGCGCCATATTTTCTAGGTATGGCATACCATTGGAAGTCCAGAGAGATAATGGCCCTCAATTCTCATGTCATGACTTCAGGTTCTTTGCAAAGGCATACGACTTTCGACACGTCACATCTAGTCCAGGATTTCCGCGATCGAATGGTTTGGCCGAGAAAGGCGTCCAGGTTATCAAGAGAATTCTAAAAAAACGCATGAAGCAAAGCAAGACTTCTGGCTTGGTCTCCTTTCTTACAGGACAACGCCACTAGAGTGCGGACAGGCCCCAGCGGAGATATTACAAGGCAGAAGATTGCGCAACACCTCGCCGGACGTGGGGACTGGACCGGATCACGCCATCATGAAGCGCTCCCAGACCAATCGTCCCGGAGGACTGCTGCCGCCGCTCGAAGCAGGGTCCACAGTTCGTCTGCGTTCAAAAGGGGCCTGGACAAGCAAAGCTAAAGTTCTCAGACCGTCCGGACACCCCAGGTCCTACGACGTCACGACAGAGCAGAGGCGGCTCCTGCGACGGAATCGTAGACACCTGCTGCTAACCCGCGAGACCTTCAGCCCTGACCTTCCTGAAGGCAGCGAGGATGAAGCGCAGTCTAACGGCACAAGAGGGGCCAATGACCTTGCCCTTGCCGGGGTCCAGTGATTCGGCGCCAAGCACGGGCATAGACGCATCACCAATTCTAAGAAGATCACAGCGACAGCGCAAGCCGCCTAAACGCCTAGCTTATAACTAAAACTTTGCTCAAGTGCCGTGAATGAAACCTTAACACCTTTTGAATGTATGCTCTTGGATTTCCATTGTTTCATGCAACAAGGAGGATGTATCGTATCTTGCGCAGCGTGCGCCTCGTGTCAAAGCCGCCCCCTCAAGATATGGTTCTGCGGCGAGGGTAAGCACCCTTTCTCGTTCTGCTCGGCACATAAAGGCCGCCCAATAAAGATATGGGTTGGTTCACATCACACTCCCGTGTCATGTCTCGCTCGTTCGCCAAACCGATACACATAGCATGTCAACGTTTGCAGCTACAAACGCCCCTTGAAGAAGTGGCAGTTCGACTTGTTCTTCTAAACAAACTCATCACCATTTGCTCGCTTTACATACCTCCACATTACCACTTACACAAACATGAATTTCAGTCCTTTATAGACGAACTGCGAGAACCTTATCTTGTTCTTGGCGATGTCAATGAGCACAGCAGTCTGTGGGGCGACTCTCGTATCAATGTGCGAGGTCGTCTTGTTCAACAATTTCTTTTCTCCTCTGGTGCGTCTCTCCTGAATAAGAAGGAACCTACATTTTACTGTCTCGCAAACAGAACATCTTCTTCGATTGATCTTAGCATAGCTTCCCCGTCTCTATTATCTGAACTTGAATGGGAAGTTATAAAGAAACCCTTACGGGGACGACCATTTACCCATACTGCTGAGAGCAACGAGAGAATACGAATCTCCACCACACGCTCCCCGGTGGAAGGTCGATGCAGGGGACTGGGAGAAATTCCAAACACTTACCAGTACGATCTCGTGGACTGTCATGTCCTCGCTCGGAATTGATGGTGCCGTCGAGTATTTTTCTTACTTTATAATTGATGCAGCTTTTAAGTGTATTCCCCAAACAAGTGGACTTTCTAGCAAACGCCGTGTTCCGTGGTGGAATGAACAATGCCGGAACGCGCGTAGACAGCAGAACAAAGCATGGAGGCAGCTTTGCGGTTCTCCTACCGCTGAAAACCTTCTCAATTTCAAGAAAATAAAGTCCCAAGGTAGGAGAACGCGCAGAAAAGCCAGGAGAGACAGCTAGCAAAAATTCTTATCAAGCATCAATTCGTACATGGATGAGGCCAAGGTTTGGAACAGGGTCAATAGAGTAAGAGGACGACAAACACATCCGCCTCCCTGGTACACAGGCAGGGAGACAGCCTGGAGGACCAAGCGAACCATCTGGGGGCACATTTTGAACATGTGTCCAGTTCATCACACTATTCTCCAGCATTTAAAAGATACAAATCAGCAATAGAAAAACAAAAACTAGACCGAAAGAGCACCGGGAACGAGCCATATAACCTACCTTTCTCCCTAGCAAAGCTGAATGCATGAATCACGTGTTGCAACCAATCTGCCCCAGGCTCTGGCCGCATACTATACGAAATGTTGAAGAACCTGCCCTCTGAAACGAAGAAAACCCTTCTCTGTCTCTATAACTCTATCTGGACCTCCGGCGAAATCCCCTCTGCCTGGAAAGAGGCCATAGTGATCCCTATCCTGAAGCAGGGCAAGGATCCATCGTCCGTATCGAGTCACCGGCCCATAGCTCTAACAAGCTGCCCCTGCAAAGCTTTCGAGAAAATGATAAACCACCGTCTGATACATTTCCTAGAATCAAACAAGCTGCTTGACCCATACCAGTGCGGTTTTCGCGAGGGTCGATCCACCGCTGACCATTTGATACGTATTTAGGCACAGATACGTGAAACTTTCGTTCACAAACAGTTATTTCTGTCTGTATTCCTAGACATGGAAAAGGCCTACGACACCACATGGCGGTTTGGAATACTGAGAGACCTCTCCCACTTTGGTATACGTGGTAATATGTTAGATGTGATTGAAAGTTATCTGCTGAATCGCACATTCCGTGTTCGAGTTGGCAATGCTTTATCACGACCTTTTGTGCAGGAAACTGGAGTGCCACAGGGTGAGGTGCTCAGTTGCACTCTCTTCATTATAAAAATGAATTCCTTGGGTCTATGCATCCCACGCAACATATTTTATTCAACGTACGTTGATGATGTACAGATTGGAATTAAATCGTGCAACCTTGCAATCTGTGAACAGCAGGTTCAGCTTGGTCTGAACAAGGTGGCTAAATGGGCAGACGAGAATGGGTTCTGCCTAAATCCACAAAAGAGCACCTGCGTCCTTTTTTCTAGAAAGAGCGGACTGTGAGTCCAATGAGTGAATCCAATGAGTGGTCACTCCACTTGCAGAGGACCTACACAGCTTTCATGTATTTCCTTAGAGTGAACGCAAACAGTGAACATCCCTCATATTCCACCGTAAATGATTTGTCCAGCTCGCACCTCTTCCATAACCGACCTGCAGAAAGAGAGCCCTTTTCGTTGCGTGTGAGAAGTCTGGCTGAGGAAATGGATGTCCCACTCTTTGAACATCGTATAATGACACCAATTATACAGGTCTCACCGTGGCAGTGGCAGATTGTAGACTGTGATTTGTCTTTTTTTACAGGTTACAAAGCACGCCCCGGTTACACACATTCGAATGCACTTTCTTGAACTGCAACATAAATACCCCTGTCCGGAATTTTACACCGATGCATGAAAGTCGCATGCTGGCGTCTTTTATGCAGCGGTTGGCCCATCATTTTCGGATGCCGACGTCCTGCACCCCCAAACGAGCATTTTCACAGCAGAGGCTTATGCAATATTGTCGGCTCATAAACACATCAAAGAATCGAAAATACCAAAAGCAATCATCTACACAGACTCGCTGAGCGTAGTAAAAGCTCTAAAATCTCTTAAAAGGCAGAAAGATCCTATAATACTATCGCTTTATTCACTCGTATGTAATATTTATGCGTCTGGGCTGAATGTTGTGGTGTGCTGGGTGCCAGGACACCGAGACATCGAGAGAAATGTAGTGGCAGACCAGCTTGCCGCATCCATCGACGCAAAAGCGGGAAACACATCTATGCCCGTCCCTGTTCCCGATATGAAGCCATATCTACGCAAGAGACTTAGAGTCCACTGGCAACATTTGTGGGACACCCAGACTCACAACAAACTTCATTTAATTAAGCCTCGCTTAGGGAACTGGCCATCGACCACGAAATATAGAAGAAATGATGTCCTATTATGTAAGCTCAGAATAGGACACACTTACGGCACGCACAATTACCTGTTGTCTGGAGGTGAACCCCCGACCTGTACTAGATGTGGGGAGGCACTTACTGTACTTCACATCCTAGTACAGTGTCCACTTACAGAACCTGAAAGAAAAAAGCACTTTGTTCAAGCCTATAGAGAGAATATACCCCTTCATCCAGCGATGTTTTTACATAATGACTCGGTATTTCAGCACGATTCAGTTTTAGCCTTTTTAAACGACATCGACATTTTGCAAGTTCTTCGCCCGAGAGATTTGTAGCGGCATGCTCTTCCAGAGGACGCTGCTGCGACAGCATATTTGGAATGCACTCTCTTCCAGGCCCTTGCTTCTAAGGGTCTCTGTGAGGCAGTAGTGCCTTGTATCGCTTATAACTTTTTATACTATGTTATGTTACATAATTATAATCATTGCGCCCCTATCACGTCATTGTCATGATCTTATCAATTTTGTCTTTTACGCACCTTTAGTGCGCAGGATTTTAGGCCCCTTTACAGCCACCCTACACCTACCCACTATCATTCACACCATTGCTAACTCAGTACACCACGCCTTGGCGCTCTTTGGCCCTTGCGCCATAAAACAACATATATGATCATCATCATCATCATCATCATCATCATCATCATCATCATCACATTCTACAGCGCTCACTGTCCGTGGTGCGGAGGCCGGCCAACTCTAGCCCACATTACTTGGGATTGCCAGAACAGGCCACCCAAAATTAATACACCGCAAATAGCCGGCAAACTTTCCGGAAAGTAGCAGTGGGAGACTTGGCTTGCCAGCGAGGATCGGGAGATGCAACTAGCTCTCCTCGACCAGGTACGGCGGACCGCTCAAGCCAGTGGGGCCCTGGACTAGGGGCTCCACCCACCCGCTCTCTACACCTGTTACTTTTAATAAACGTTTTGATATATATTGCGAGGCTAGAAGGTGGGTAAGATTTCCGAGCTGCTCGACGAGTGTCCCATTCTGATCTCGTCGAAAACCTCCGAGCAGCCCCCAGAGGCACCGGCAGCAGTCACCAACGCCGCGCGCGTTCGGTGCGAACGCGGGCAAAACGCCGACGGCGTCGACAACAGTTCTGCGCGTTGCTGGTGCTGCTGCATGTCCAAGTTTATACAGCTGATAAAACTACTATCCTTACTCAGTATAGCTCTCTACTAATTTGCTATCGCAATTGATGCTTCGCCTTTCGGGTGAAACTTTGACAATTTTTTTTATTTTAGCGTTACATTTATGCACTGCCTTTGATGTCATATCGATCGGTGTTGCTCTGTTCATTTGAAACTAGGTTTTTAACCTCACCGTGTAGAATGCGTTACTATTTCGGTTTGTATTGTCCGGTCCTGCTCACAGCCTTTTTACGTAAAGGCTATCAGTATTGTACAAATATATATATACGAATGAATAGGTATGCGCTTCTCTACGCAGACGTACGTGCCGCTGGTGGTGAGCGCGAGCACGGGCTCCATGGCAGCCAGCCTGCCCCTCAGCGTGTCCGTGCTGGAGATGAAGTGTGGCCTGGACGCCCGCGTGGTGCGCACCGTGCTGCCCATGGGCATCGTGCTGGGCCGCTCGGGCAGCGTCGCTCAGCTCGCCGTGTCCGTGCTCTTCCTCACGCACATGCACAGGGTACGCGGCGGCGAGAACCAGCCTGTGCTGTCTGCAGTGTTCTTTCTTGTCGCGAAAGTATGTAGCCGCGGCTAGCTCGTGCGTTAAGCTAGAACCGCATGGCGCGTTTTTCACGAGCGAAAAACGCGACGCGCGGCGAACGCCCGCGTTGCCGCCGACGCGCGAGCACCCGCACGAGAAAATGGCGCGGGGCCTTCGCGCCGCGTTTTCCGAGCTGCCAGACAACCCAACGACATGAATTGTCTCTGTTACCGCATATATAATATGCCCTTAAAATTACCGTACATTACAATAAAATATTCTTCGTGTAATTTGAGAGCAACATTTTTTACAAAGTTTATTTATCAAGCTTCATTTCAAACAGCAAGCAACATTGTGTGCGAAACTGCGGCTATGTACCTTCCGCATTCTGAGCGGCCGCTGCTTGTTTACAGCTTCACTACAGTGCCTAGAATATACTAGGCACTGTAGTTTCACGTAGAAAATGGAGTGTTGGCCACTTATTACCGAGCAGAGGAGGCGTTTGCTACTATTTAGGGCCTCGTTGAAGGTTGCTTTGTCCATTTTGGGTGAAGACGATGCGCGAACGAACACGTGGACCACGTGTTTCCTTCGACGCGCGCGCCAGTTCTGCCGAGTAAAAAAAAAAAAAAAGTTCCGCCAAAGAGACTCCGCCGAGATGCGTAGGGTGCCTCGGAGGCACCCTAGAGATGCGCAGTGAGCAAGGCCATCTGGTGGAAAAACCAAAAAACCAACATGCCACGTGACTGCACTCTGAACTCTGATTGGCGGACGCGCATGCGACGCGCCGCGCGAGGCATTTTTTTTAAAAATCCGATTAGCAGCGCGCGACGGTGCGATTTCGTGATGGATCATGCTGGGCACGCGGCAGAATGACGCTCGCGTGCCACCATACGCGCGTCAATCGCGCTTGAATTCGCGCCATGCGGTTCCAGCTTTAGATTCCCATCTCACGCCGACGATGTGCGAGTGTGAGTTTGAGTGTGAGTGTGAGTCACGCCGACGATGTGCGAATTTGCTGCATAATTGAACATTGTTAAAGGACCCGACGTCGTCAAAACTGCGCCAGAGCAGAGATGTCGACGATACTCGCGGGCGCACTCTTATCTGGCTGCATGTTGAACACGTTGAGGGACCCGACTTAGAACTAGACTGTAGCACAGGTGGTCACGATGTGCGAGAAAACCTTACGGAAAGAAAAGTAACCGGTTGCAATTACAGTGACATAATTCAAAATTGCGATTCATTACAGTTACTAATTACTGACCCGTAATTGAGACGTAACAAGTAATTGAGCAATTACTTAACATTAATCGGCTACTTTTAGGTTACTTCCCTTCCTAACCTTTTAACATTGCACAAATCTAGCAAATAGAACGACCTGGCCTAGGTCTTTCAATGCATTCCGCTGCAGCCCTTCGCACGTTGTTTATCTTGGCTAAGAATTGATTTTCGAAAATCTTCGTCGGTCATCCTTTCTGGTTTCCTTGTGAAGGCAAAAGTCAGCGACACTAAAACCTCGTGTGCGCGCGGGGGAAGGACGGTGCTAGAACGTAAGAACACACTGCGCACAAGATGGTGGTGATCGAGGCGTGCATTGCTGCAGGACGCTGATTACGGGAAGGAGGTAACACAGGTGCTCGTCGTCATCCATTTGCAGGATGTGAATTCGAGACCGCGGGGAATTCCCTGTTTTCCGGCCAAATTTGAGTGCCTAAACCTGCATCGCGCGTTCAGCATTTTTCAGTTTGCTTAGACCTAATTGGTTACTGAAAAATGTAAAACAATTACAGTGATCGTTGTCGAGTAATCAAAGTAAACGTTAAATTACGAAAGTAACAAACAATCTAATATAATTAGAAATTGAAATGTTCGGCAGGTATTACACGTTTGTAACACAAGAAGGCGAAAGCCTGCTGCACATTTGATAATACATGAAGTTATGCAATCGGCGCAAGAATTCTTGCAAGAAATAACGAGCTGCAATGGGAAATACACGTGTGGAACTAAGGTGACCTCCTCAAGAAAGGCCAACTACACGCACGCATGCAGGCGCGCGAAAGCTCGCGCCCACGCGCCTTACGCATGCGCAGATAGTGCAGAACAAGGCGCAGCGGCACGCGCTTCTTGGCGTACTTGCGCGGCCATCCTCGCGAGCCGCAAGAGCGTGCACGCTCCTCCATCGCTCGCCGCCGACAAAGACCGCCGGCGCTCCGATTGTGCCGTCTATGCAGAGAGCACGCGCACCCGCTTTTCTGCGCAACAATTAACACCTGCTACGACAGCAATTACTAAACTGAACATTCGGCAGACACTTAAGACTGCTTACGTGTGGGAATGCGAAAGTATTATACCGGTTGTAGACCTCGGAACGTGATCAACGCGCTCACTTTTATACACTGATGACGTGGCGGCACCCCCTCCACACCGTCGCGTGCGCCACCCAGTGATACACGCACTAGTCAGCGAGATTTCTGCGACGTGACGTGTGCAATCCGGCACGCACTAGGGACACTTTCAGTAAGCCACAATCGCGGAGCAGGCGTTTCTTGAAGGAAGCGCGCTCGTCTCGTACCCTGGAAGCCCGCGTTCGATTCCCACACTCTACAAAAAGTTTACACCTTTTGGGTCGCATCTTGTACCCAAACAATAATCGTCATCTGCCTTGCTTGCGTTTACTTTCTTGAAAACTCAGCGTTCGCTACTTTACGGCCGAGAATGCTGTCACGATCATAGCGCGCAAGCCTTTCGTGAGTAGGAAGTACCGGGCTCGCAGCGTTAAAGAAAGGAAATGCGGAGAATTGTTTGGGGACAAGATACGACCCAAAGGGCGAAAACGTTTTTTAGAGTGCACCCAGACCGAAATGTCTGAAATTTTCTTTTCAAAGCAACTGATTTACTTTGTTTATAGGAATCTCCCTGAGAAACGTGACGTCAATCTGAGCATTTTAGAGGGAAAGCTCTACTACGTGACGTCTCGCAAGGTCATTCATCGCGTCGCAATGAGCTTGAGCCGCCGTAGCGCGAGCCACTGAAGCGCAAGTGCGGCAGGTGTGACGTCACGCTACGTGATCCGCTGCGGAGTGGCGTGACTGCAGCGCTCGCTCGGAGCCTCGCCGCTGCGGTAACACGTCACTAGGCAAGGGTTTAAAGGGACATTAAAGGCAAATATTATTTCAATGTGCACTGTTAAAATATGATACCAGAAACCTCGAAACGCTTGTTTCGTGCCAAGAAAAGACTTATTTTAAGAGAAAATTGCGTCTGAAGCGTCCGCGTACCTCTAACGCAATTCAAATCGCGCGCCCGAGCGAGTAGTGGTGACGTCATGGCCGCCGGTGAGTAAAACGGCGCCCGCAGACGGCGCTACGGTTTTTTTTTCTTTTCTTTTTTTTTTTTTTTGCGGAAAGCGCAAACGCGCGGCCAGAAACAGAGCCCACGGCAGTGCGTAAACGGAAGTATGGTGGCTAGCCACCATAAAGAAAGGTAAAGCGCGCGCCGAATTGTGAACACGGTGATCGTCAACGCTCGTCGCAATGGACCAGCTTGATGACGACCATGACAACGACACATTGGCTCGCGATGTTGCTCACGATTTTAGCGATTTAAGCTCCGATGAGCGTGACATGCTGCTGAGGGCTCGCGCTGCCGGCGTCGTTGCGTACTACGACGGCGGCCTCGACACCGGCTCTTCCGAGCGCGAAAGCAGCGAGGGCTCCAGCAATGCGACGTCGGGCGACGAAGCTGGTCACCGTCTGGACGTGCCGTCGCGACTCCCATGCTGCTAGCAAATTCAAGTGCGAGTTTAGCGAGCCAGTAACACCAGCGCAGCACTACGCGATAACGAAACTTCTGAAACTCGGAAGCGCGCGCGGCGCAGGGTCGAGCGAAAACGAAACCTTTTGACCGCCCGCGTCGTTATCAAGTGTAACGCTAAAAATGTATTTTTTCAAAGAATCTAATAGAAGTAGACAAGTAGCATTTTCTTCCGTCTTATAATCCAACGAAACAATGTTTTTAATATGAGTGGTTGAGTACTAGTAACATATTTTTTTAGGAGTGCCTTCGTCATCGGGTAAGCACCGGAATGTCCCTGGGGAGTCTCTTATCACGTCCTGCATTTACCTCAATTTCTCGATAACTAAAGCTCTGTTCGCGATTACATTGACGCTTAGACGTTCTAGAGCATTGCTCTATCCTTTAAGCTTGACTTTTTATTTGACTTTAGTGTCCCTTTAAAAACTATTTCACATGGTGCGATTTCGCAGTGCGATTTTCGCAGCTGCGATTTCCGCAGATGCGAAATTCGCAACGGCTGTTTCACATGGTGCGATGTCAACAATGCGACTAATGCGACGCCCAGGGTTGCTTGCTGGCAAATTTTGTCGCACACGCCGCATAAATACATTTAATGTAATGAAAAAGACATAAACGTTATAATATAATTGACCTGTCTTGATTAGGACCAAGTAATACGTGCGTTTTGTAATTTAAAAACGCTTCAAAGTTTAATTTGTTTTGGAGTGCGCAACAGCGGTTTGTGAAGTTCAATACGAGGAGAAATGACGGACATAAACAGCTGTTCGCAGGTGGTCGTTCAGCGCTGTGTGCTGTCTCGTGTGCGTTTTATGACTGTGTCGTTCTTCCTGCGGGTAAACAAATTACAAGAGGACCTATCAACAAGCCCCTATAGCTGTTGTCATCGCATATGCAGTATTCGGAATTCGGCTGCCGCGAAGTCGTCATGTCAACGCAGAGACCCTCGCGCTACCCGTGCTTAACGTCAGCTTCCGAAAAACGGATGTGTGTGTATTGCTCGTGATTGCGCATAAGCGGTTCCTGCTCCTAGCAATATTCTTGCACCACACTTAGCAGCAAGCACCAACCCAAAAGCTCACGTCTGCCCCTGAAGGAAGCAGCAAATGATCTGTGTGTAATTACTGAACGTGCAATGGAATTTGGGTTGTGAACGTTTATCTTAGCGCCAGCCTGGGTCGTCCGTCTCGGCGCGTGTGCTGTAATTATTCATACAAGTGCCCTCTGAATATTTCTAAAGGCGTAAAAGCCGACACCACATTTTTTTAGGAGCTGCAGTCACTTGTGTACGTAGTATCGTATCATTCTGACAGACATGGGCGTCGTCTATTTTCTCGTCCTGTTTCTTGAGCTGTTAGTCTGCTGTTAGTCTGCTGTGAATCTGTATCAAGAAGTTTAAGTTAATATGCTGCAGTACGTAGCGCAGCCGCGTAGCCCCACGGCTAGCATTAAGATGCCTTGTTAGGAGTAGGTTTGTTTGTTTAATAACATAATCGAACGCTAAAATTTTGTATTCATAGTGGCAAGTGTAAAGTACGAAGCTATGGAAACTATCCGCTAGTAGCATACATGTGCTTCTACCTGCTTGAGCACGTTATCTTAAAGGAGGCTGAAAACCCTAGATAACCAAAACTTACGCAACTGGAGCAGGCACTATGGTTGCTTTCCTGGAAATGAAAGCCAGCATCCCAGTCTGTTAAGCTTGTCATGTACTTAACCTATATTAGACCAATGTTAGAGCATGCTAACGGGAGCCATTTCAAACTAGGTTATTTGACCAAAATAACAAAGTGCAAGGAAAGGTTCAAGGTACAGTCTAATCTGGTATTCCCGAACCGATTGTATTAGCAAAACTTTATGCCTCCCTGAATTGCCTGCATTAACCCAATCTGAAAACAAGGGAATCTGATTACCTTTCTTGCTGTTGAAAAGCTGCTGGAATCTCAATAACAGACTACTTATGTTCTGAGAGAAAGTGAGGGGCACTGACAATATCTCTAATCTTTTGTATGAGCTTTCACCTTAAATGAAAATGGCATAAGAATATTTACCTTTGCAAGCCTCAGAGTCCAAACATTCTCAAAATTTTGAGGAGCCACATTAAATTTTTGAGATATAGACAATTAAAAGTGTGCCTAAGTGCAAGTGCACACTGAACACACTTGAGTGGTTGAGTGGCCAGCTGCGAATGCAAAAGCGTCCATAGCTGCTACCTCGAGGTAACTGCTAGGTTGCACATGTGTTTCTCCTATTGCCCATGTACCTGACAAGGGGAATGGTTATACGTAGTCCTGTGCTTTCTCTTTCTTTTTTCAATAGGTAGTGGCTAGCTGATTCCATCTGTTTATGTATTTATCATTTGTGTGCATCTTATGTGCATGTGTTTGTATCATGTTCTGATTGTTATACGTGCAGTGATGCAAGCATCGTTTTTTAAATATATTGCACTACAGTCATTTGTTCAACTTTGTGTTGAAATGTACAAAATGTGGCCACCCAGTAATGGCCAGGGCAGCCAGCAGGAGTGGCAAAAATATGATGCAGATCCAATGCACTTGCTTGAATCGACATGAGGCGAAGCTTTCACGCAACAGTCAGTTAAACTCTAGAAAACGAACTGCAGTGTTTACAGTTGTCTTTATTTCACCCAATGCAACACGTACTCATAGGCAATGTTTGCTTATTCACCGCACAGGTCACATAATGTAATGTATACATAGCACCGTGAACAGATTTTTGGTGAATATGACTCAGTGCAAGCTCACCTGAGTAGAATTTTGATGAATATAAGTCAAAGCAAGGTTGGCTAAGTAGATATTTGGTGAATATGAGTCGGTGCAATCTTGCCTGAGTAGAATCTTTGTGAATATTAGTCAGATCAAGCTCGGCCGAGTATAATTTTGGTGAATATGAGTCAGAGCAAGCTCGGATAAGTAGAATTTTGGTGAATATGACTGAGCAAGCTCGACTGAGTAATGATGGGATATGGTTATACGAGTTTATGCAGTAACAAATGTAAGTGCAGACTCATTAGCACCATTGCCTCCATCTTGATGGGCAATACCTACGCCTCGTGATGAGTCTGCACACTTTATGAGCTGTGGACATGCAAGACCCACCCACAATTGAAAAGATACTATCATTCACACGAAGGAATGCAACCGGCTGACTTCACTGCACAATTTTAATCTGATTTTGTTTAATGTGTTATCTACCACTTATAAAACAAGATGTTTGCCTGCTTTTCGCATTATTGCATGTGTTTTGCAGGAAGTAGAGACAGAGAAGCAAGAAAAGGCAAGGATGTTTATGGCTAAGTAGCTTTTTAGAATACTGCGATATGTTACAACCAGCATAAACAAAAGTAATTCGATGCACTGAAGTAAGCGAAATGTGCAATTACCTTTTAATGTAAGGGTTCATACAGATGCAGTAAGGATACAAAGTCTGCAACACACTGAAGGTTTATTGGTTTTTTTATTCAGGAGAAAAATGATGCATCAGAAAAATGAGAAAAAAAACTGTTGAATTATTACTTCGAAAACAAATTGGCAACACTGTTTATGCCCAGTCAAAAGTGTTAAATATGCTATTGTAGAGCATTCATTACGATATCCAATTTGCACGTTCGCTTTGCGTCTCGCCGCGGAAGTAACAGAACCTTAAAATGAGATAATTCATTGGGGAAAATGCGCATGAAAGCCCTAACCAACCGACTGCAACTAAATGGTCGCGCGTATAGCGTGACCTATTGACCATAGCATTTGTCCGTAGTTGCATATGCTTTAAATTGTTCCGTCCGTAAAAGCATACCGCGATGAAACTGTGGCGTTTTCGTATATCGCGAGTTGTCTCCAGAACCAGAAAATTGGGACGACATCCGAAGGCCATGCATGCCTTCCCGTGAGGGATACCTGTAGTATTTACCAACTCGCAGCGCGTGTGAATAACGGAAAATCACGCAAAAGTACGTACTATCAGCACCCGAAGCCAACGCAAAAAAACAGCGTCGCCAGATTAGCAACGTAGCGTGTCAACAAACGCGTAGAAATCACAGAACCGAATCTGACCTACGAGTTTTTATCTGCACTGATCGCGTGTCGGTGCTGATATTACGTACTGATTGCGCAATCTAAGGGTCCACTCAATTAGTTGCACTGTTCGAGGCTTGTTGAGCCAATATTTATAGACAAAAAAGTATCTAGAAACGTTGCGTTGAGCGACCGCCGCCATTTTCCAAAACAGACCGCGAAATACCTCTCTGCGCAATTTCGACTGAAAATCGCAGCGATTGCTGCGACGTTGCGACGCTGCGACCAACCGATCTGCAGAAAAATCGCAGAATCGGCCCTGCGACAGCAATTTCCATCGCATGCGACGGAAATCGCACTGCCGGTGCGAAAATCGCACTGCAATATTGCACCATGTGAAACGGCCTTAACGGCTGCTTCGCCGGCGCTTGGGTCGCTGAGTATCACCATGGATGGCGCGCCGGCTGAGCCGTCGCTACGTGCGCTTCAGCGCAACCTATAGGCTGAATCCAATCATCCAGTAGATATAGCTAGAGGGCACGCTGCGAAATCTCAAGCCAAGGCAAAGCTGGCTGCTGAAACACCGGAGCAAAGGGAGGCCAGATTAGCACATTATCGAGAAGCTTACCACGCGCGGAAGCATGCATTAATGAAACACTGTCTGCATATTCTTTGCAAAACCAAGGAAAACAGATCTTTCGCTCTTGATAACTAGGTTTAGAAAAGTTAAACGCCAGCCAATTTTCGAAGTGTTTTTACTCTTTGCGGTGTCGGCCATTTTTCGTCGCGGCGCAGTTTCGCCAAGGTCACCACCAAGGGCACCGCCGACACACACCTAAATCTTTCGCCTTAATAACTACATGGAATTCGTTACCTGCGAGTCCGCACTTAAATTTCGCTGCAGATTTAGTATGTTAGTAAAGGCCGCGTTACCACAACTACACTAGAGCACACCTGGTCACAATGCCCGAGTACGCGCTCAAATTTCGCTACCTGTTAAGCATGGCAAAAGACCCGATGGCGTAAAAATTGCACCAGAGCACACCCTAACCCCCTTTAAAGGATTTCATAGAATAAACCAAGTTGAAGTGTTTGCGGAAGCATCTTCTCCGAAAAGAAGCTCGCAAGCGGAACGCAGCTTAGTGCGATTAAGGAAGAATGAATGTAGCCCGTGCCACGAACTATTTTACGCAACTGGGGCGGAATTGACTAAGCTGCGCCGTTCGTGCGCAATTTCATATCCAAAATGTTCTTATGCTAACATAGTAGTAGGTAGAGGTTGAGGAAAAGAGGAAAGATGCATGTTTCTGCAGCCCTTATAGGGAGCATGGCTCAGCATCTGAGGGGCGGGGAAAGGAGGTGGCTGCCAGCACCTATAGGGGCTTTACAAGCACCACGGCCACGTTTCAATTCGTTCGTTCAATCCATACGATATACACTTAAACTGTTAAATATAGACAAATGTCATAGCTCCGTCCAAACGCACCGAATTAAGTGATCGAACTGTGCGCCATCGCGAGTGCAGGAAAGACAGCATAATTCGACCGACGCAAATTCTGATCTTGCTGATAAGACGCATTTTACTGACCGGGATCAGCGTCTTGCCCGCTTCACATTGTTCATTTCGCGATACCATGCCACTGTGGCCGGAGTTTTCACGCCGTCATGTTGAGTTGACTACTGAGCAGCAGGTGCGGAGCACATTAAGACCGTCGCCGGCTGCCAGAAAATTCTTGCGCTGAATTCACAAACGCTTTCTTATGTCAGAGGAGGAAAATATAGAAAGAATATCGCACGAAGCGACTGAAAGAGTGACGCGATTTTGCCCAGGATTGATGTTAGCCTGGGGTTTAGAATGATCATCTCCAGTCAATCATAAGATGATGTTGGCTGGCGTCTGCTGCACCTTTTATTTGTCGTCATATCTTCCCATGGCCTGTCACTGGCTTTGTGTATGCAAAAGAAAAACGTGGTGGCATCTTCATGAGCGTTATAATGCGCACTTTTTGGCAAGAACAAGGTGTTTCCAGTGATACGAGTGAGTGCTTATTTTTCTGTTTAATTATGCGGTGTGCAACATATTACGTGCCATAGCCACAATATGATTATGAGGCACGCCGTAGTGGGGGACTCCAGAATAATGTGGACCACCTAGGGTTCTTTAACGTGCACCTAAATCTATGTACACGGGTGTTGTGGCATTTCGCCCCCATAGAAATGCGGCAGCCTTGGCCGGAATTTGATCCCGCGACTTCGTGTTTAGCAGCCCAACACCATACCACTAAGCAACCACGGTGGGTGGAAGTGTTGTTATATATATAAATGTGTTCGTGTGCGTGTGTGCTTGTGTGTGTTCCTCGAGCCTCTGGTCTCAACGTAACCGAAGCCTCGCTAAAATCATAGGACTGGTTTGTACATTCTTAAATACCGCAAGTGCGCATCTTCAGTACGCAAATATTATAGGTGTATCACTAGGGGGGAGGGAGCATCCATAAGTGCCGCGATATGAGGTGGTACACTGTAGGGTATAATTATTTTTACACCGAACGCACTTTAACAATTTGGGGCAATGAAAGGGAGGCGTCCGGCAACATTCTTCTAAATGGATTGCAGGCCGCTTTCGACGACACCTTGCGCACCTATTACACGACGCTAGGTGACGGCATGGTACTTTGTAGTCTATTAGAATCGAGAGGTATAGACCAACCTGACAGGTGTTGTTCGAACAAAAATTGTTACCCAAAGACAAGAGCATTTGTACGCTTTTTGTCAACAACATTGGCTACAAGAGGCCATGTTGGTAATACAATGGTAGTACGTGATTTTATTTACCATTTCTCATTTTTTTATGTCATCGTACTGACGTGCCGCTTTATTTCATAGACAGGATTGCCGTGCGTATATATAGTACGCATACGTTCGCTTACACCGTAGGATACAGGAAGAGCAACACCGTGGGTACAGACACAACGTCGCTTCGACTTAGGGCTGAATTTAAACTAAGAGTAAGAGTATAATAGAAGGCTGAGGATAACAGCACGGAAGACGACTTCGAATTGTCCAACAATCCCTGCGCGTTATGATTGGTCCGTGCGAAGGATTCCGGGGGTATAGAAATTGAAAATAAAAACACCGCATATCCACGGGGTGAATGATAATGAGTGGGCGAAGCTCCGGAGGGAATCATCGGTAAACCGTGAATCTTCCGTGTAATTCGCCCAGTCTCGCCGCACTAAATCGAACGATTGACTTCCACCAATGACACGCGCCATATGTGACGTCATTCCTATTTTATAACAACGCCCTTCATTATAATTGCACCATCTCCCGCTTAAGGGGACGCTAGCACAAACGCGTTAGAAACGTGCAGTACTCTCTAGTAAGGGGGAGAGGCCACAGCGTCTTACGCAGCCGTTTACACATGCCGGAACGTGCACCGCGTTTGCCGACGCCATCAGCGTTTATGAATACGGAGGTAAGGCGAAGAGGCCACAGAGTCTTACACCAGCTTCCTACACGGGCCGTAACGCGCTAGCACAAACGCGTTAGAAACGCGCAGTCTTTCGTTAATGTTGAGTATTTATTGTCATCGTGGTGCGTGTATCCATGTGCGCTTCGTGGCGTAGTGGTTAGCGCCGCGCGTTCAGAAGCGAGGGGTCCCTGGTTTGATTCCGCTACGGACACAACTTTCGGAATTTTTTTTCTCATAAAAGTAGACGTGGCTACCTACTACGACGACTACTACTACGACGACGACTACTACTACTACTACATACTACAGAGGAGGGACAGACCCACACCCTAAGGAGCTTCGCCCCTAAAAAAAAAGAAGAAAATTGTCGCAGTTTCACCTTAAAGGGGAAGCATCAATTGTGATAGCAAATTTGGAGAGAGCTATACGGAGTAATGATAGTAGCTTAATCAGCTGTATAAATTTGGACATGCAGCAGCACCGGCAACACGCAGAACTGTTGTCGACGCCGTCGGCCTTTTGCCCGCGTTCGCACAAAGTGCGTGCGGCGTTGGTGACTGTTGCCGGAGCCTCTGATATAAATAGGCACTTGGTGCCGCAGCTAAACGTCGCCTCCCCCCCCCCCCCCCCCCCCCCCCGGCCTTTCGCGCGCCGGAAGAGGGCGCGTTTGTTCTACATATATGGTGATTGTAAAGGAGGAAAGAGACAGATACGCCTACTTCTGCAGCCCTAAAGGGAGCACGGCGCAGAACGCGTGTTTGTTCTCCGCCGTGCGTTCATTCCCCGTGAAAGCGCGCGTCCCTCGCGCCCTTTCACTCGCACATACAGCGTTCGGCGGCGCTTTGGAGCGTCGGCGGCGCGCGGCGACGATTTCATCTCCATTGACGTCATACGGAACCTCACGGCGACGACGACGCCGACGGCAGAAATCTGCTTTGGAGTGTCCATATAATTGCTATCGCAATAAAACCCTCTTAGAGGGCGTCGTCGTCCGTGTTCGCCGCCTCTGAATTGGATTGCGCGTCGCTCTACCTCAGTGGGCTCTGTGTAAACGTGACGCAGAGCGCTGCCAAGCCTTTGACACCGTGCAACATTCGTCGCCGTACGTGAGTGGACCCTTTCGAACAATAAAAAAAAAATACTGGATCGAGCGCCCACTTCCGGCAGCTCCAAACTCTTCACCTACCTCCTTCAAGCTGGAGTGGAGCACCTTTTGGTTCAGCATACCATCTGCAAATGAGTGCTCTGAATCAAAAGTTGTCGCAGTTTCACCTTAAAGGCGAAGCATCAATTGCGATAGCAAATTTGTAGAGAGCTATACGGAATAATGATATTAGCTTTATCAGCTGTATAAACTTGGACATGCAGCAGCACCGGCAACACGCAGAACTGTTGTCGACGCCGTCGGCGTTTTGCCCGCGTTCGCTCAAAATGCGTGCGGCGTTGGTGACTGTTGCCGGAGCCTCTGATATGAATAGGCACTTGGTGCCGCAGCTAAACGTCGCCTCCCTTCCCTCACCCTCCCCCCCCTCCCCCACGGCCTCTCGCGCGTCGGAAGAAGGCACGTTTGCTCTACATATATGGTGATTGTAAAGGAGGAAAGAGACGCCTACTTCTGCAGCCCTTAAGCGAGCACGGCGCAGAACGCGCGTTTGTTCTTCGCCGTGCGTTCCGTGAAAGCGCGCGCCCCTCGCGCCCTTTCACTCGCACATACAGCGTTCGGCGCGCGGCGACGATTTCATCTCCATTGACGTCATACGGAACCTCACGGCGACGGCGACGGTGACGCCGACGGCAGAAATCTGCTTTTGAGTGTCCATATAATTGCTATCGCAATAAAAAGTGGGCAGCTTGCACTAGTGGTGCAAGGCTGCAGTAAACAGCGGAGCTGGTGATCGACCTCGCTTCTTCCAGGTTTTACTAGGTTTGGTTAAGTTTTGCTAGGAAATGCTAAGCGCTGCTAGGCACGGTATTCCAAATCGGCTCGCCGCCGACGCGCAGATTATCGCTTGGCCACGCGGCGCTTCAAGATGAGCGGATTCTTCTTCGGGTGTCCAGATATTGTTTGGTCGTCCCATTTCCAGGCTACATGTACTCGCCCGAGAGTCAACGACCGTTGTGCCGCCGTCACGGTGGCTCCGAGCTTTATCTCCCCGGTGACGTCACGGCCAAGCTGCTCCTCCACACTTGCAGAGGCGTGGCTGGTCGAAAACTGCCGAGCTGCTGGCGACGCCGCCCGCGTTTTCCCGGCGCAAACGCGGGAAACGGGGAAACGCGGGCGGCGTCGGCAGCAGCTCTGCGCGTTGCCTCGTTGGTGCTGCTACAATTTCTTTCTCTATCTCGCTCTCATTTTCTCTTTCCCTCTCCAGAGCATTGCGCGTGCCGTGCGCATACTCTCCTTCCCTCTCCTTAACGTCCCATGTCAAGGTAACATGTGCACGGCACGAAGAGGAGGCGAGGCACACGCCGCTCCGCGAGGTGGTTGCTAGGCAACGCAGCAACGTTATAGCTCGGCGAGGTTTTGCGGCAGCAGGCGGCTCTTTGTACGGTTAGCTAGAACAGCTTCGTTGTTAAAAGACGTAGCTCGATGTAGCATTACGCCGTCACATGACATGAGAGGCTCGCATATAGTTGCTCGGGCATACCGAGGAGCGTTGTAGGAAATCACGGTCCATATGCACAAAAATTTATTGTACCATAATTGTTCGCGGGAAAAAAATTGCAGCCAATCCTAATGCAGGACATACTATTAGCGAAGGTAGGCCCATGGCGAAGAGCACTTACGAACGAAAATCTTTAAGAATTCGGCGCACAGACTTGCAGTTCTTCACCAGGCACGTTCACGAAGCGCTGATAAGTAGAGCGATCGCAGGGAACATCAGCAACGGCCGTATTGTGTAACGATATATTTCATTTTCATTTCTTCACTCTGATTGCTAGATCCTAGCAATAACGTCGGTGCAGTTTCATCTGAGCCAATGAGGAAGGCAGAAAAAGAATTTAAAAAATGGATCGTTATAAAATACGGTCATAGGACGAAGAAGACCCCTCGACTGCGCATGTGCGGCAGTATTGTCGAGGCCGCGGTAAAAGAGCGCATGTTCTATACCGAAGCACCCTTCGTCAACGTGCCGCCAGCCACGCGCTCTGCCGGTCGCGTTTCTCTGTACATTCAACCAAGGCGCACCAAAACTCTGCGCGCAAAGCGGAGGAGAGTACGGAAGTCAGCGGCGTTCGTAGAGTCCACGGTGCGCGGCGGTGGCGGCGCGATAGGGTTGAGTGCAGTCACCAACAATGCAGCGTGGTCGCTTTTGCGTGTTCCCAGTTAGCCGACAGCTAGCGGCAGCATTGAATTGCTGAATCCGCTAAATTTTGGTTTAATTGGCGCAATATAACCAGTGCATCTTTATTCCGAACCAAGAAAAGGATCGTTACACCATTTAAAGAATGATCTTTCTTACTGAAAAGGAAACTTGAAAGGTATGGGTTTTTATGGAAGCTTCAACGGCATTACGATTATTTGTTATAAGCATTAGCTCGTTTAAGCTGCTACGCTACAACGAGGATTTTACTTATGGAAGGTGTTGTGAATATCTGCCGAAGATGAAACTCGCCGACTCGAAACATTTCGCATGTGTAGCAGTATACCTGAGACAAGAAATCATTGTGTGAAGTGAGCAATGAAACAAGAGAATGACAGCGCAATGAGACTTGCTAGGGAAATGACGAGTGTGACACCGGCTGTCTGTTGCAGTGCATGGGTCGCAATAAGTGCGAGCTTTCAGTAGACAGTCTTTTACTAGTTACAAGCGGATAAACTCATAAGCGCCGTGCCGTTTCTTCTAATATGAAATGATCTTTTACTGTGTTAGTGTTTTAGAGTTTTTCGAAGATATCGGAGTCAGTTGTAGATCGTAACGAGGGACGTCCTGGCATTTCTTGCGCCAACTTATTAAATAGTTGTTTTTCACAATAACCTTGTCGGTGAATGAGAACCTACTCACTCGGCAAAAATTTATGTGCCCTCTGTAAAGTACCATTAGTACGAAGAACCAAGTATGGCGCCATTCTTCCTATTTTATGCGTACGGCACTATGGTTCATACATATTCGCATACATTCTTGGTACGATAGTCCAGTGCACTAAAGGTAAATTTGGTGCACCACCAGTAATGATCAACCAAATTTTCAATTACGACTACCCTTTCGACTACAACGTGCCCATGTCGAAACACTAGCTCCAATTCTGTACTCACTGATCAGTGATTAGTCTCCATGTGGCCGTGCCCCCCCTCCCCCCTTTTCGTATTTAGAAAGTCCTATGACAACAATAGTGGTGGTAGAAGAGAAGTGTCAGTGAGCGCAAATGTACTGTAGTAGTAGTAGCCGTGAGGTTATTTGCAGCGAGTGGTCTGGTTATGGTGGTGGGGAAGCAGTAAGCCTTGTCTCCAACAAGGAAAGTTTTTTTCTCGAAAGGTTGGCCGCAGTCTGAGACTGCTCATCTTCGCCCGCTGCTGATAAATACTCAAATGCTTTTACCATTTTTTGGTCGTGCTGCTAATAATATTTAAAATTGCAGGTGAACCTCGAGGGCTGGGAACTGGTGGGTGCCGGTGCAAACGCCATAGTGGCCAGCCTGACAGATGATGGAGCTTCACCTGCAACAGTCGGCCTGCTTCTGGGAGTTAAAGGCTACAGAGAGCCACTCGTTCTGGCTGCCGAACCATTTGTGTGCGTTTATTCACTTCATTGACTTTATTTTGGACCGGAGCTGTTGATCCGGCAGTCGGTGCTTACTGACAAAAGAATATGAGAATACGCGTAGAATGTGTGTACTGTCTATAGTCCTCCTCCGAGAGGGGGGGGGGGGGGAGGTTATGTTGGACTATTTGGACATGTGAGAATTTGAACGCCAGCGGACGCCGCGGCAAGTAAGCGGCACCAAGCGCGCATGTTACCGAGCGGTGCAAGCAGTACAGCTGTACGTAAAGGTGTTTTATCATTTCTATATCCCTAAACTTCCGCTGGAATAGGTCCTACAGTTACGCTGAACTTAATGGTTAAACGCAAGCACACTCTTTTCTGGCATGAGCAGAGTTCTGCATGTTAGGGCGACATCTAGGCATTGCTGCCGAGTGCAAGACAATACGCGGAATTTTAAAACAGACGACAGCTAGCGTATAATTCAGAGGAAGCACAGGGAAGCGATGTTCCAGCCTATAAAATGACGAGGCCGAAGTGGAGCTTGAATTTATATTGGCCGCGTACGGGCGGAAATGGGTAGTCCGTCAGAGCCACACTGTGGACACAATAGGAAGAGAAATGAAACAAAACTGCTGCATTTGCACTCCTACGGATAAGTTTATTCATGGTATCGATAATGATTTGGTGCGCAAGATACGATAACTGAGCAGCGTTAGAAGGAGTCAATCTAGTACGATGGACTTCAATTGGCTGCCCCGCATGATTCTCGGGCAGTGATAGCGAATAGTCTGCATATTGCGACTCTCTTAATGTGGCACACTGGATGCTGCGGTAGGAGCATGAGTTTTCTATTGTCACCTTCGAATTAGGCGCGCAATATATACACATACAGAAAAGAAATGGCAGCATTCAAATACATTTCCAAAAGCATGATTGAGATCATTATTCGGAAGTGAGATGTAAGCCCCGTTCCTTATTTTCAGCAATGAGCTGTAGTGGTAACACTGCTTAGTTGTATACCAGATCTTACAGTGCTAAACGTAGCAGCTAATAAGCGTTCAGACTAATGTAGCGTCGACAATTTTAGATCATGACGAGAAAATACCGGCTATAGCACGTTCACGTGTTCTTTGGAAAGAAGGTATTACTCTATATACATTTATGGGAGCATTATGCATTATTTTCATTTGAAGGGCATGAAGCATGATAATAAAAGTAGTGGGTGATTTTCTTCATAAACCGCACATAATCCAGTAGAAGGACGAGTCTTGTTAGAGCCCTCTTAGCTGCCAAATTGTGCCTATATGTTCTTACCGTAATCCTGCGTTTTTGGATGTCGCCCTTAATTGTCTTACTAACCATTTTCCTATATGTAGTCGAAGAAATAATAATGTCAACACAACTGAACAGCACTGTCATGTTTATCATAAGGTCGGACGACCGCCCCTGTTCCTTTGGTGTGATATCGAAGTGGACCAATCCCGCAAACTGGTTTTATATAAAGTTGACTGACGCTAAAACAACTAAGTGTGAATACTCGTGAAATGAAGGAGTCGTGCTGCAGGCTCTAAAGTTTCCAAAAGACATGTCAGCTATCAACTTTGCACTCTTATCGTTCAGCACTCTCGAAGTGGCGCTAATTAGAATAGTTTTATCTTGAAAGATGAGTCGCACAGTGTATAACTACGTGCGAGCTGCATGAGCGTTTTCCTCAGAAACACGTTTATGAACCGTAACATCGCACTCCGCAGTCGATCATGGTCCCCGGTTCACGCCTGCGAGAGTAGCATTCGTGAAGAAAGTCAAAGTGTAAAACACAAAGAAAGTAATTTGATGGCGATAAAAAGTTCGAAATAAACTGCTCGCCAAAAGAAAGGTAACGTATGCAATCGTAAAGCGATAACAGCACCACCCGTTCGTTGCAGAAACAAACATGGAACATTCTTGATTGAATCGAGGTTGTTGGAAAGTGGAGAATTACAAAATAGCGAATGAGAAAGAAAGTCCTGCAGCCAAAGGCTGTATTGGGCTTTAGTGACAGGAACTTGCAAAAAGAAAAATGAAATGATGGAAAAAGTATTTAAACACTGAAAAACAGGTGTCAGTTAATATCAGTACAACGCGAGAACACTAATAAGTTTGGAACATTTCTCTAAGGCAAAACATGTGTACAAAAAGCAATAACAAATATTATAAAAACATGATTATAATATTTTGCGGTTTCATGTGTCAGAACCACGATCTGATTATGAGGGACACCGTAGTTGGGAACTCCGGACTGATTTCGACCCCCTAGAGTTCTTTAACGTGCACCTAATGCACGGTAGACGGGCGTTTTTGCCTCTCGCCCCCGTCGAGATGCAGCCACCGCGGCCGGGTCTCGATCCCGGAGCCCTCGTACTTAGCAGCGCAACAACCAAGTCATTACGCTTCCATGGTTAGTTATAAAAAATATGCTGTTGCAGAATGCTTTAAGTACAAAACTAAACAGGTAATTCTTGTGTATTTATAAGGGTTGCTTTAAATATAGACAGGAGAGAAATTCTTCACAAATTAGCGAGAGTTAATTCGACGTGAGGATACATGCATTCCTGTGACGAGTAATTACTGGTGCCACGTGCAATAAATAAAATCACAATAAAAGTTCACCTGCGTTAGTGAAAGCCTTTGCTATCTGTCCGAACACGGTTCAGGCAACTGAGCTGCCTCTTCGAATCTACCACTCGTCCTTTTCGGCACCGACTTGCAAGATTTGTATCGGAGTTTCAAGGCAATTACATATCTATCAAGCGATTTTAATTATACAACAAGTCCAAGCTTCATCACATCTGAAAAATTACTAGGGGTCCATTATGGCACAACTAAGACAACTTTGAGGCGAAAGCCCGAGCCCCGCTAACTCAGTGACACGACGACCATTTTTTGCCGAGCCATCTTCACTCCAAACCCATATTTTGCAAAGTCATTTTTGCAAGTCATCCTTCATTCACCAAACTCGGACCGTGATTCAGCACTTTTTTGCTGAGTCATCATCACTCTGAAACACAAATTTACAGTCACTTTTGCAAGTCATCATGTTTTATAGCGTAAGCTGTTATGGGCTCATTCCAATAGCGTTTCGGTTCGCTATGTTGTCCGCCGCCGCCGGCGTCCGGCGATCGTAACCGCTATCGCTTGAAATGCGAAAAAAGTACCCGGTTCCCGCCGACATCGAGCCCGCGCCCGCTGCGGGGGAGTCAGATACTCTACCACTGAGCCACGCAACCGCTTGCTATCGGGCACCGGAAAAATGCGCTTTTGTAGCGTTAGCTACACTGGCCTAGCCAAGCCCGTTTCGCGCGGCACATCAAGAGCCGTGCTGCGCATGCGCAAGTATCAGTGATGTCACACGGCTTGCGCACCGGAGCCGGCACCTCTCGCGCACTCCGCCGCCGCCGCGCGCGACTCACCGCCGCCGGTCTGCGCATTCCAGAGGAGTGACGTCGTAGCCGTGGTAGCACTGGCGCCGGCGCGCGCTCGCTGTGCAGTCAACGTCTGAAACTGCGCTGGAGCCGCTGCGCTTCTGACTGGCGTTTGCCAGTGTGGTATAGCCACGGAGAAGGAGAGCGCAAATGCTGCTCAACAGCGCAGAAGAACGGAGAAGCTTGACTCATCGGATCCCGAATTAGTTGCCTGGCAATTAGCGGTTGAGGGTAGGAGACAACCAGGAAAGCTAAGAATAATCAGCTGAACCTTTGCTAACGCTACGTATATCCTGGCATAGCCGAGCTAAGCCACTGCAACTTTTTTTAAACGCACGCGCAGACGATCCGAGCGTCCGCCAGTATGGTGTTGCCATCTAGTTAAGGCACCTGAAAACGCAGCGCGCGCATGCGCAGACGACGAGATGCCATTCAGATGAGGGGCGCAATAAAAAAAACACGATCTCAAGCCTCCGCCAGTATGGTGGCGCCATCTAGTTAAGATGCCTGCAAACGTCACAGGCCTGCGCGGCCAGGCATCATCGGGCTCAGCAAACGGCTGTGCAGAGAGCATTACAAGCCGCAGCTCGCCGTCGACGCTGGGCTGGCAGTTCAGATCGTTCTCGTCAAAACGAGGCGAAGATACTTTGTCGCGAAGACCCTGGTGTGCGTGGTGCCGAAATTGGAGCTACTCTTGAGCCGCTCCACCAGCTTACGCTGTGACTGTGCTGCCTGTGCCGCGCAGGCCTTTGACTTTTTTGCAAGTCGCTCTTCCTATGATTCATCAAATTCGAACTGTGACTCAGTACTTTTTTTTGCTGAGTCACTCTCATTTGAACTCTCAAATCTCACATATATTTTTGCAAGTCACTCCCATACTTCATAAACCATTGACTCCCCCTTAATTCACACTTGATTCACTCTTGATTGACCTTGTCACTGCTTGGTTCACCTTCATTCACTCTATCATCTCGGTTTTAGTTCCATCACACTTGGTTTCCTCTATTTCTCCAAATTTCCAATTTTCTTCTCTCTTGATTCACCCTACAACAACTTAATTCACTTTCATTCACTCTTGACTGTCTTAGCTCACCCTATCTCATCATTACCTTTCGTTTGACTCCTATCACCCAACTAAGCTCCTTTAATTCATCATCATCATCATCATCATCATCATCATCATCCTATATTTAAGTCCATTGCAGGACGAAGGCCTCTCCCTGCGATCTCCAATTACCCCTGTCTCGCGCCAGTTGAGTCCAACTTGCGCCTACAAATTTCCTAATTTCATACGCCACCTAATTTTCTGACGTCCTCCACGGTGTTTCCCTTCCCTTTACACCCACTCTGTAACTCTAACGGTCCACCGGTTATCTACCCTACGTATTACATAGCCGGCCCAGCTCCATTTTTTTCTCGTAATGTTGCCTTGAATATCCCCTATACTCCATTTGCTCCCTGATCCACATCGCCCTCTTCTTATCTCTTAACGTTACGCCTAACATTTTTCGTTCCATTGCTCTTTGTGCGGTCCTTAACTTGTTCTCGAGCTTCTTTGTTAACCTCCAAGTTTCTGCCCCATATGTTAGCACCGGTAGATTCACCATCAATTCACGCTTATTTCACCATTAATTTACTCTTAATTCACCACATTCACATCTCTGTATACTCATTTTTATCACGATCATTGCCCATTGCTATAATTCTCGGTTCTTGTCCACTTTCTTGGTTTATCGACCCATTTTTTTGTGCGTTATCATGCTAATTATCATATTTAATTTAATGACTATCATGACAAATTATTGATATTTAAATTCGTCATGTAATTACCTATCGATTGATATATAATGGTATAGAGTGTGTAATGGTCTTATTGAGTTATAGATTTTTGTACATATTTTTTACTGATTTTCTGTCCGAATTTGGGCTCCACTTTTTCAAGGTCACCTCAAAACGAGACACATAAGGATTTGGCCTTAATAACAATCAAAGTGTTGGGAATGGAGAAAAGGGAGCTTAGTGAAGCAGCACAATCTTGTTCTGCCTACGTGTGTGCAGGCCTTACCGACAGCGCCTGGAAAAGCACGGGACAAAGCGGATTTTATTAAAATTATCGGGTTTTACGTGCCAAAACCACCATCTGATTATGAGGCACGCCTTAGTGGGGCACTCCGGATTAATTTCGACCACCTGGGGTTCTTTAACGTGACCTAAATCTAAGCACACGGGTGTTTTCTGCATTTCGCCCCCTTCGAAATGCGGCCGTCGTGGCCGCATTACCCGCGACCTCGTGCTCAGCAGCCGAGCACCATAGCCATCGGCGACGTTCAACGACACTCAATTGTGCAATGTGCCTTTATGCGGCATTGAAATTAATGTTTTTTTCCGCCGCAAAAGCTTGTCGCTGTTCTCCCGAATGAAAGCGCATTTCAGTTCGCTCGCAACAGTGCGTTTTATTGAGTTGCGGTGACGGATCAAGACCCAGCCGAGAAAAAGACGTTTCGGAGTGTCGTAGGCTTTTTTTTTTTCGTGACACCAAAGGAAACTGTACGGGGGCTCCGAAACGCCCAAACGTGTTATTTTAATGCGAATCATTGTTTGGCTCGTCCCAGGCACTTTAGTCTTGGTAAGTATAGGTAGGATCCTGTCTGAACTCACAACATAATTACACTTTGGTCTTAGCCCAAAAAGCCGCACTCGTAACATAAAAAGAAAATTGAGTTAGTGAAGTATCGGATGATGGTATCGGAATGACTCCGAGCACAGCAGCAGGACGCACTGACCATTCGGCCATAATCACGCGCATGCCTCTTTCGTGCAAACGCCCCTAGCTCCTTGACGAAAAGACTGGCACGGGCATCACTTCACACAGCACCAGATGGAGCACGTGTACGCGCACTGATTACCATTCGGCTACAGAGGTGCCCACTCGCTTCCCTTTTTGGTGCGTAAGCGGTGGCGTGTCAGTTTCTCTCCCATTCTCACCTCGTGGCATCTAACGCTTTCAGACACTTTGTTGAACTGTACCGCCGTCGGCATCGGCGCATTTTGTAACGGAAGAAAAGTAGTAACGTTTCTACCCGGAGTAAAAAAAAAAAAGAAAATATAATGCCGTGGCTGTCTACTAGCGTCGTCGTGTTGCTTCTGGCCTCGCGCACAGGCTCGCGTGCGACACTTTTTTCCACTTTACAGAAACGCCTTAGTGCATTTCGCAGCTCTTTAAAGATATCCAAACGGTGCGACCTCCAAAAAATGTTTCGCAGCAAGTTGATTCCCGCAGTGCGTGGGATCTGCTCAACTGCTTCTGTTTACTTCGTTATTCGTCATTTTCCTGTCCTTTGCTCCCTTTTTTGCGCATTGAAGTTATTGTTCAACGTATACCGGATATCGTGTATATATGTACACACATACACACATTAGTGCGTTGTTCTGTTCGTGTTTCTCTTAATCACGGTAGCTAATTTAAACTTCTAAACGAGTTTTCGTCGAACCCTTGACTAAATGCGTACTATTTCTGAAACGTTAAACGACATCTCAGCGTTATTATTGGTTGTTGTGATGTATTTATTAGGGTGCTCAATATGTGGGTATTCACAGCGAGTGAACTGTGTGTACATTATTTCGTTTTGTTCTTTCTTTTTTTAGGCAGTGGCTCACCACAACGGCCGACGCCTACTGCAATTGCGTGGCGGCTACCGTCTGTTTCGATATTGTGCACGAAGATCTCTCGGACGATGACGAGTGTGCCAGCGATGATGCCTGACCTGTGTCGTCCTTATAATGCGACTAATCGTTGGTCTATAACTTTTACAGTTTTTGTATAGCCTTAATCTTCTACGTGTATGTAGAAGACTAAGTTATCAAGATTATAATTATCCAGCGTGCTTTATTTCTATTTTACATTTTCTTGCCTTTGTGGTGAAAGCTCGCTGTTACAACAGTACATTTTTGTTTTTATCTATATGTATATATTACTTCGTTGTTCTGTTGCTTCTGCTATTAATCGTGCTGAATACATTAAACGTTCCTTACGCACAGCGGGTCCCAATTCAGTCTATGTTACATAAAGGAGGAGGGCCGAAAACCAAAGAGTTAAGTAAACAAATTACCGTAATTTTGACTGTCATTCTGCTGGTGCCCTACCAAGAACGTCAGCGCCAGACAGTTTTTTAATGGTTTTGGATAGTTGCTACCGCTTTCTCTTAGTGTCCTTAATGGGGAATTATAATACCACTACATGTCCACGCACGAGCCCACTACTTCCTTTACATTGAATGGTGCGCAGTACTTATTGCTGCAAAGGAAATATTTTCAAAAGCTATAATGGCGCAAGGAGTAGAATGATGTAGAAGTGTTAGTAAGGGTAAAGTGCAGTGACCATAGGTTAGTGAGGTCTAGGATTTCTCTCAATTTCAAGAGAGAAAGAATAAAATTATTCACGAAGAAAACAGGCCAACCTAGACGCAGTAAGGGTAAAAGCAGACCAAATGCTCGCAAACAAATATGCAGCTTTAGAAAAGGAAGATGAAGAGAACACAAAGGTAATGAATGAAACCATAACTAGGCTGATCTCAGAAGCAGCAATTGAAGTTGGAGGTAAGGCACCAAGGCAACCAGTAGGTAAGCTCTCCCAAGTAACAAAGGACCTAATAAAGAAACGGCAAAACATGAAACTGTCAAACTCAAGGGAGCAGATAGAATTCGCTGAACTGTCGAAACTGATCAATAAGAAGAAATTAAGGGATATCAGAAATTATAATGTGCAAAAGATTGAGAAAGCAATAAAACATGGACGCAGCATGAAACCAGTGAGAAGAAAATTTGGCATAGGACAAGGCAAAATGTATGCACTGAAAGATAAGCAGGCTAATATCATCAGGAATTTCGATGACATAGTGAAAGCAGTCGAAGAATTTTATACTGACCTGCACAGTTCCCAGAGCAGCCAAGCTACTTTCATTCGAAGTAGTGATGAACAGGATATAGAATCTCCTTCTTTAACTAGCAATGAAGTTAGAAGGGCCTTGAAAGACATGACCAGGGGAAAAGCTGCTGGAGAAGATAGAATAACAGTCCATTTAATCATAGATACAGGAAATAGCTGCTTGAAAAGATTACGGCTCTTTATACCCAATGCCGCATGACTTCAAGTGTACCAGAAAGCTGGAAGGACGGCAACATTACACTCATCCATACGAAGGGAGACATTACAGGATTGAAGAATTATAGACCCATTAGCTTGCTTTCAGTATAGTATAAAATATTCACCAAGATAATTTCCAATAGAATCAGGGCAACACTTAACTTCAGCCAATCAAGAGAACAGGCTGGCTTCAGGAAGGGATATTTTACGATGGATCAAATCCATGTGATCAATCAGGTAATAGAGACATCTGCAGAGTACAATTAACCTCTCTATTGGCTTTCATAGATTGAGAAAAAGCATTTGATTCTGTAGAGATACAAGCAGTCATAGAGGCATTGCGTAATCAAGCAGTCCAGAAGGCATACGTGAATATCTTGGCAAACATCTGCAAGGATTGCACAGCAACTTTGGTTCTCCACAAGAAAAGTAGAAAGATACCTATCAAGAAAGGGGTTAGGCAAGGATACACAATCTCTCCAATGCTATTCACTGCATGCTAAGAAGTATTATTCAAGCTCTTGGACTGGCAATGCTTAGGAGTGAGGATAAACGGCGAATATCTCAGCAACCTTCTATTTGCAGATGACATTGTCCTATTCAGCAACCATTGGGACGAATTGCAGCAAATTATTGTGGACCTTAACCGAGAAAGTGTAAGAGTGGGGTTGAAGATTAATATGCAGAAAACAAAGATAATAACAAAGATAACAAAATAATAGCCAGGCAAGGAAACAAGTATACTGGATCGCCAGTCAACCTCTAGAGTCTGTAAAGGAGTAAATTCATCTAGGTCAAATACTCACAGGGGACCCTGATCATGATAATAAAATTTACAGAAGAATAAAATTGGGTTGGAGTGCATACGGCAGGCATTGCCAAGTCCTGACTGGGAGCTTACCACTGTCGTTGAAAAGAAAAGTCTACAATCGTTGCATTCTACCGGTGCTAACATATGGGCAGAAACTTGGAGGTGAACGAAGAAGCTCGAGAACACGTTGAGGACCGCACAAAGAGCGATGGAATGAAAAGTGTAAGGCCTAATGTTAAGAGACAGGAAGAGAGCAGTGTGGATCAGACAACAAACGCGTATAGCAGATATTCTTGTTGACATTAAGAGAAAAGAATGGAGCTGGGCTGGCCATGTAATGCGTAGGATGGATAATCGGTGGACCATAAGAGTTACAGAATGGATACCAAGAGAAGGGAAGCGCAGTCGAGGACGGCAGAAAACTAGGTGGGGTGATGACGTTAGGAAATCTGCACGCGCAAGTTGGCCTCAGCTAGCGCAACAGAGCGGTAATTGGAGATCACACTGAGAGGCCTTCGTCCTGCAGTGGACATAAATATAGGCTGATCATGATGATGATATCTATATATATATTCCAGCCAGATAGAATATACCTAGCTACCCACATAGCATTGAAAATCAAAGTGTTTAATGTGAATGGCATTCTTTGCCTACTTCAGCCTATCTATCTATCTATCTATCTATCTATCTATCTATCTATCTATCTATCTATCTATCTATCTATCTATCTATCTATCTATCTATCTATCTATCTATCTATCTATCTATCTATCTATCTATCTATCTATCTATCTATCTATCTATCTATCTATCTATCTATCTATCTAGCTAGCCTTTTACCCTGACCCAGTGATCCAAGTTGTCTACCTTAATGGGCCACTATGTATATGCTCCTTGTATTGCGCCATTCCAGATTGGAATTGTCATTCCAGCTCACCATGCCGTCGTCACACCTTTTACCCTGACCCAGTGGCCCAACTTCTTTAAACCTTGGGCCATCGTCGCATCACCGTCAGCAAGCTTTGTCGTCCAACACTCATCATGCCGTCGTGGTTACACCATTGTCGCCATACTGTCGTCATACATTTGTTGTCACACCGCCCTAATGATGCATTCGTGGTCGCTCATTGACCGTCATTCCAGCTTCGTGGTATTACTCTCGTAATGCTGGTATCGTCATGCCTTCTACTTAAATCCAGTGGTCTAAGTTGTCCAATAGCTTGAGCCACTAGTTATGGGTTCGGTACGTGTGCTGTCATGGTTGTTGCATCGTCGTCACTCCAGTTCATCCGGTTCTCGTCATGTCGTAATCACGCCATTGTCCACGAACACTCGTTCTCATGCCGCCGTCGTCACGCTGTCGTTGATTTTCATCACTTCTCGTCATACCGCCTTCGTGGTACAATCAATGTCAATCTTTTTTCGTCGTATTTTAATAATACTGTCGCCATTCAATAGTTATTGTGCCTCCCTTGCCATGTCGTTATCGTCAGACAGACGCTGTCATGCCTCCACTGTGAGACAGTCGTCGTAATACCGTTGCGGCAGTGGCGCACCGACGGGGGGGTATTAGATGGTATTAGAAAACTGTCAACCCCCCCCCCCCCCCCCCCCTGGCAGAGATCCTGGGTGCGCTACTATATACATTGTTGCGGTCGTACCGCAACGCTATCGGTTGCGGTACGACCGCAACCGATAGCGTTGCGGTCGTACCAATCGTCATCACAACAGCTTCGTCATCTGACGGTCGTCATGCCGTGATCGTCACGCTATCGCCATGCAAGTTTCGTGATACAATCATCGTTACACCATTGTCATCATATACTCATCGTCTTTCCGTTGTTTTCATGCCGTGCTGATTCCGTCGTCGTCACTGCATCGTCTTCATGCATTCGTAGTCATACTGTGGTCGAGATCCCGTCGCGGTCGTTCCATCGTCATCATTTTAACTCCGAGATCCGACTCGTCATGCCATCGCCCGTCTTGCCATCTTCGTTGCGCTGTAGTTTCACCATCGTCTTCTACTTTTCCGAGGTTTTACGTGCCAAAACCACTTCTGATTATGAGGCAAGCCGTAGTGGAGGGCTCCGGTTTAATATGGCGTGCTTCATAATCAGAACTGCTTTTGGCACGTAAAATCCCCGAAAAGAAGACGATAGTGAAACAACAGCGCAACGAAAATGCCATGACGAGTCATTACTTCACTATCGTCATGCCATTGTCGTCTTGCTGGCGTCGTCATACCACTTTCGTCGATCCATCGACGTCATTCCTTGCTTATCATTCAACCGTAATAACGTTGTCATAATACCGCCGTTGTCATGGCATCGTGTTCATTGCGTCGTCATCACATATACGTTATCAGACATCATTTGCCATGCCGTCTTGTTCGTGCCATCGTTGTCATTCCCGCTTCTTCGTCTGGCTGACGTCATACCATCGTGATCGTGCCATCATCGTCACTCCGGCTTCGTCATCCTCGTGTGATGACTATCGTCGTAATACTGGTTGGTTTCGGGGCACAATCATTCTCACCTTATTGTCAGTCTACACTCGTTGTCGTCCAATTGTCCTCATGCCGTTGTCATGCCATCGTCATCACCGCATCTTCGTCGTACAGTCGTCGTCATGCGTTCGTTGTCATACCGTCGTCGGGATGCCATCGCGATCCATCGCCATCATTTTATCTTCGAGCCCGACTCTCGTCATACGATCGTCGTCACGCTGTCGTTTCACCATCGTCATCACTTCATTATCCTCATTTCATTGTCGTCATGCCGTCGTCGCCGTGCCACTTTTGCCGATGTATTGACGTCATTCGTAGTTTATTCTAGCGTAATGTAGTCGCCATTCAATTGTGATTATGCCGCCGTTGTCATGATATCGCCGTCTTTGTGTCGTCGTCGCATATACGCCATTTTACACCCTTTGTCATACTGTAGACGTCATAGTGTCTCGGTCATGCCATCATCTCATTCACGCTTCTTCATGCGGTTGTCGTCAAAGCGCCGTCATCACGCCATCGTCGTCATACACTCATCGTCATCGCATTGTCCTCATGTCGTTGCCATGTTGTCGACGTTATTCCGTCGTTATAATTTCGGAATCGAGATCTCATTATCATCATGCTATCATCGTTATACGCCTTTGTCGTTCAGTCAATAATATTCCTTCGTCATTTAATCGTGACTGCGTTGGCATCTTAAAGTCGTCGCTGATGGGCGACATTGGCAAGCGAGAGCCATAGCAAAGTGGGCCGACATCAGAGTACGTGGCATATAACCAAAGCAACGAAACTCTAATAATCACTACACGTGTTAAATAAATGTCACTTCAGGATAACGTCTGTCGCTACATTGCTCTATTGTCACAGGGCATCGGCGAGAGCCTGTAACAATAGGGCGATACTCTCGAAAGGCGATACTTTCGAGAAGCGATACTCTCGAAAGTCATCGAGAGATGAGGTCTGCCGTAATTTTTTTAACGTGTCTGAGTGCATTAATTTGATAAATGACGCGATCGCTACCTGGCGCTGACTCTTTATAGCGCCGCTTTTAGGCGGTCGTTCCTGCGCCGAGCGTCGGCGCCACACCTCGTAACCAAGCAAACGAGCACAGCGAAACATGAGAGCGAACGCCGAGTGCAGCAGAGGAGGAAAAAATGGGGTTGATCCCTCTTATATAGGAATCGGTATAGAACACGAAAGTGAAACGTGTCTTCACAGAAGTAGTGTAATGTTTATTGCACATTGATATATAATGTCTATTGGTGTTTTGTGGCTAAAGCTATAGTGCCTAGAATATACTTACTAGTGTGCCGACCGCGGGCTTTCCGGTGGCACGGAGAATGATGCCTTCCGCCGGCGGCCACCAGACGGCGATAGCCGTACGGACCGTGCTATGCCGAGCGGCGTCTCTAGCCAACGCGCGTGTGTGCTACAGACGCCAATGGGCTGTCCCAGCCCGTTTCGTTCTGCGGAGCGTTTGTGTGGGTGCAAAGCGTAATCGAAAGAATATGATTTCGTTGCACTTACAAACGATCGTAGACACATTTATCATTATAACGCTACACGATATGGGGTGCTTCTGCGAAAAATACCAATAAATAAATACGTGGTTTCCGAAGAAGTGTAGCTTTTTTCGACAGTAAACTATTATATGCGAGACATGTCCACAAATGCTAAATTCGCACCAAGTTGTATCTAATTACCATAAATTAAATTAATTAACATAAATGACGGTAATTAAACGGGGAACGTTTTCATGGGTGACACGCCGTCGACTAATTTTGAAGGAGCGCTCAATGTAGCAATTATTAAAGTGTTTCTCACAAGCGACAGCCGCCAGAGTTAGCCTTTGATCAGCCCTCTTATATTCTTCTCCCACTCGGCAAAACGTTCTGGCCAGTCAACAGGCGCGCTGAATAATTAATGAGACTTGCTCGTTGTTTGAGCGGTATCCAGTTGTACAATATGGGACAAAACAGGTGCTGTGTTTACGCCTCGTTTTCTGGGACGACATCTCGGTTCTGTCCGTGAACAGACACAAGTGCGAACCACGCGCACTGAAAGAAACCCAGCAATGACATGCGGAGGCACCACATGCTACTTGCTCGAAAGCTACAACGCGCCGCAACCGACTGCGCTTACGAACGCGCATCCGAAGCGCAAGTGACGCGTGATGCGCCGCTCGGTTAGCACGGTCCCAAACAGTGTCGCCGTCTGGTGGCCTCCGGTGGAAGGCATCACCGGCGGTGCCAGCGTCTCCCATTGGAAACGCCCGGCGGTCGGCACACTAGTAAGTATATTCTAGGCACTATACTAAAGCGCCCTTAGGCGTTGATGCACCCACGCTGACGCCTGGTGGCACGTCTCCTCCATCACGACTACCAACGTCGATGACCATGAGCAACCGTCGTGCATATGGAAGCTGCACTACGCTGCACACGCTAGCACAACGCGAAAGACGAAGCACGTAACTGACACACTAATACAACGCGCAAGACAAAGCACGTAACTGAATCGTCACCGAGTCAAATCAGCGCGTACAGCGCGTCGTAATTGCAGCCTCCGCGATCAACTTCAGAAACATTTTCAGAGCTAATTGCGGAGGCCACGCTCCGCTGTGCTGAGTACGGTGAACGCCACCTAAGTGGCGTTGGTAGTGCTTCTTGATGCCAGCGTCCCTTCGAATGCTGGCATCGAGGCGTCGTAGTGCTGAGACCACCGAAGCGTTCACTGTCGGTGCGCGTTAGTGTCATAATGCAGTACTTCTCTTTTCTGCTCGTAGGCGGCGGCACCGCCCCGAGCAAGAGCGCGGGTACACGGAGGAGTGTTAGATATATAAGGCGCGTCTGTGTAGCTCTCTGCAAATGCGTTTGTGGCGCAATGGGTTAAACGCTCGGCGATCTATCGTCGCGGACCGAGAGGTCGTGGGTTCGATTTCCAAATTTTGCATGTTTGTGGAACTTTTTCTTCTGGTTTCTTTCTTTTTATTATGTTCGTGTATGTTCGTGTGACGTATTTCCGTGACGGAAATACGTCAGTGAAGTCTTGGTGGACCCCGGCATAAAACACTTTCGTGTTAAAAAGCGGCGATAGCGAAGAGGCGCGATGAGGAAAGCGGAGAAAGTGTGGAGCGGAACCATGAGGCGGAAAGTGGAGGAGGGTATGTGGAAAGCGTCAGAAAGAAATCCTAGTGCGGCGACGATGGCTACGAGATGGCGCCAGAGTAGCGTGCATGCTCTGGGAGGTCTGTCGGCGGCGGCTGTCTTCAATCGCGCCAAGAATATGCTCTGCGGTGACTCTCGGGATCTCCAGATTAACGAGGGCTACACTTCGGTCCGTTTGTAACGTGCCGCACGAGACATTGTCCGCGCCAGCCACTACATCGTGAAATGAAAACATATATACAGCTAATTTTAATTTTCCCATTAGTTGTATCGTAATTGTCGGTATTATTGCGATAGCAATTATATGGACACTTCCAGCAGATTTCTGCCATCGGCGTCGCCGTCGCCGTGAGGTTCAGTATAAAGTCCAAGGGCGATAAAATCATCGCCGCGCGCCGTATGCGCCAGGGAAAGCGCGCGGGGGACGCGCGCTATCACGGAGAGCGAACGCACGGCGGAAAGCAAACGCGACGTCGCGCTAAAGGCCGTGGGGCTATGGGAGGGAGGGAGGCGGGGCGACGGCGTGCTGCGGCACCAAATGCGTATCTTGCAACGGGGCTCAAGGGGAACTGGCCACTCAATCGTCCACGCGAAAGGAGGAAAGCGGGAAGGCAGCGCGGGAGGGAGGGGGGCAGCTTCTACTCTGCCAACAACTGTGTTGTACTTTGCCCGGCTGCGGCGGACACCCGCACCGTCTCTTAAAAGCAATCTCCACACGGCTCTGACCTTTGTATGCGCTGTGCATTCGCCGCTCAGTTTCCGTTGAAGCGATAGATCGCACGAACCTTCGCTCCCTGCGGCGGCTGCGCTTGCTGCCAGCGTTTTGACATTGGTTGTCTGCGGTCATTGAGTGCGATCTATTCATGTTTGCTTGTGCGCGCTGACACCACGCTTGTTAATTCAGTTAGTAAGCGAACGTGTCCAAGTTTATGCAGCAGATAAAACTACTATCCCTACTCCGAATAGCTCTCTAATAATTTGCTATCGCAATTCATGCTTTGCCTTTCGGGCAAAACTGCGACATTTTTTTGCGATGATGCATGGGGTTTACTGGCTCAAGCGCCATGTTTGACTAAAGAGCACCGAACACGTGATCATGAGTGGTCAACGTAGCAATGAATAGCGAAGAGTAGATGTGATTGGCTGTACATGGATGTCCATATTTCGCTTAAAATGTACAGAAATATTTTGTGCTTGCCGGCCGCACTATTATGCGATCCCTTACCGGCTCACTATTATGGTCACATCGCCCGAAGAGGCGAGAGCATTGACGCGGTCTTTGGGAAAAATAGCATATTGTCTAAAGTTTGTATTTGTAGATTTTAGGTACGTTTCCTGAACACACAGCACCTTTGGACAAAGCTTATGAAATGTGGCCAGCTTGCACTAATTCAGCAATGCAGGAGTAAACAGCGGAGCCAGTGATCGACCTAGCTTTTTACAGGTTTTACTAAGCTTAGCTAAGTTTTGCTAGGAAATGCTAGGTGCCGCTAGGCACGGTATTCCGAATTGGCTCGCATCTGACGCCCAGATTCTCGCTTGGCCGCGCGACGCGCTTCAAGATGAACGGCGGCTTCTTCGGGTCTCCGGATCTTCTTTGGTCATCCCATGTCAAGGCTACATGTACTCGCCACAGAGTCAACAAAAGTTATGCCGCCGTCGCGGCGACTCCGAGCTTTATCTCGGCCGTGACGTCATGGCCAAGCTGCGCATCGACACTTGCCGGGGCGTGGCTGGTAGAAACCTGCCGAGCCGTCGCCAGAGGCATCGGCTGCAGTCACGGACACCGGCGCGTTTGGCGCGAACGCGGGGAAAACGCGGACGGAGTCGGCAGCAACTCTGCGCCTTGCCTTGTTGGTGCTGCTACAATTTCTTTTTATTTCTCTCTCGCTCTCATTTTATCTTTCTCTCTCCCGAGCATAGCGCGCGCCGGGCGCGTGGTCTCCTTCCAACTCTTTAACGTCGAATGTCAAGGCAACATGTACACGGCACGAAGAGGAGGTGAAGCACACGCTGCTCCGCGTGGTGGCTGCTAGGCAACGCACGGTGACGTCATCACCAGGCGCAGTTTTTATTGCGATAGCAATTATATGGACACTTCAACCGGATTTCTGCTGTCGGCGTCGCCGTCGCCGTGAGGTTCCGTATAGATTCCAAGGGCGATAAAACCGTCGCCGCGCGCCGTATGCGCGAGTGAAAGCGCTCGGCGGACGCGCGCTATCACGGTGAGCGAACGCACGGCGGAAAGCAAACGTGACCGTCGCGCCGAGGGGGGGAGGGAGGTGGGGCGGCGCTGTGCTGCTTCACCAAATGCTTATCTTGCAACCGGGTGCAAGGGGAAGTGGCCACTCAATCTCCCACGCGAAAGCAAGAAAGCGGGAAGGCAGCGTGGGAGGGAGGGGGGGGGGCAGCGTCTCCTCTGCCAGAAACTTCTCTTCTGCACAGCTCCTCTGCCATTTGCCCGGCGCTGGCGGTCGCCCGCACCGTCTCTTACGGCTCTGAACTTTGTATGCGCTGTGCATTCGCCGCTCAGTTTCTGTTGAAGCGATTGACCGCGCGAACAATTCGCCCGCTGCGGCGGCTGCACTTGCTGCCAGCGTTTTGACAATCGTAGTCTGCGGTCATTCGGTGTGATCTGTTCTTGTTTGCTTGTGCGCGCTGACACCACGCTTGTTAATTCAATTATTACAAATGTGTCCAAGTTTATGCAGCCGATAAAACTATTATCCCTACTCCGAATAGCTCTCTACTAATTTGCTATCGCAATTGATGCTTCACCTGTCGGGCGAAACTGCGACAATTTTTGTTCGCACTACGTGGCCTAACCAAGAGCTTAAACAGCGCCGCTGTTAAAAGGAGTTATTTATTGCCTCCTAATGACCTATTGCAATATTTGTTTGTCCATATTGCATAAGATGTGAGTGCTGTGTTTCGCATAAGAAGACTGACAAAACTTATTTTCTTTCTTGGAGTGGTCGAGTGATTCTCGCTGCTCCTTAGGCGCTGGCGGCGCCGTTTGGCTGGGAGTCGCGTCCATCGCCTCTTACGAGGCGCTGGACGTTTCTAAATAGAGCGCCGAAGATACATCTCTTGATGAAAACGGTGATGTCTTGAACACTGCTGGTGCCTTTGCAGAATATTTATGTTCTGCACATCGAGTAAAAGATGCTTCAAGTAGCCTTTCTATTGTCTGGCATGGTGTGTAGGCTATGAGTCAAAGAACACCTTGTTTTCAAGTCTATGAAGCGCCTGAAACCTTCCCTTGTAGTGCTGATGATATTCCTCGCGCACTGCCTAAGACGTATGGAAGCGTACTTGTCCCTGTTCTAACAAGCACCTTCAATATTTCCCTGATATATATATATATTGTACGGATGTTTATTGGACGGCACTTGAAGCAGTGCAAGGGCGACAGTCCAAAAAGCGCAGCACGGACTCTCAGCACGAGCGGCGCTCTAGAGCCGAAGAAAACGACCCACTAGTAGGTACTGGAGAAGGAGACCCACTTCAGGGTTCCAACGCTTCCCTACAATTACCCCGGGTGTAAAAAGGGAGCCGCCCGGCGACATAGCAGGTTGTCATCATGAGCGTGTCATGGTATATCTTGGGGCGCTCCAGATTGACGATGTCGCGCCTTCTACGGCGCATGTCCGAAGATGGTTCAATGGGTTCGATGAGGTAATTTACTGGGGACGTGCATTGGACGACACGGTTGGGGCCTTCGTATTTGGGCATTAGTTTCGAAGAGAGTCCAGGTGCGGTGGTAGGGACTGAGAGCCAGACGAGTGCCCCAGGGAAAAACGGGGGCGCAGGAGTGGTGGTGTCATCGCGAATGCTCTTCTGCCGCTCTTCTTCATTCGTAGTAAAGGTACGGGCAAGGTCGCGACACTCTTCAGCATGTCTGGCTGTGGCAGATATAGGCGTATACTCAGACGTGTGTGGCTTGTATGGAAGGATCGTGTCGATCGTGTGCGACGGGTGGCGGCCGTACAATAAGAAGAACGATGTTCTGCACATCGAGTAAAAGATGCTTCAAGTAGCCTTTCTTTTGTCTGGCATGGTGTGTAGGCTATGAGTCAAAGAACACCTTGTTTTCCAGTCTATGAAGCGCCTGAAACCTTCCCTTGTAGTGCTGATGATATTCCTCGCGCACTGCCTAAGACGTATGGAAGCGTACTTGTCCCTGTTCTAACAAGCACCTTCAATATTTCCCTGATATATATATATATATATATATATATATATATATATATATATATATATATATATATATATATATATATTGTAAGGATGTTTATTGGACGGCACTTGAAGCAGTGCAAGGGCGACAGTCCAAAAAGCGCAGCACGGACTCTCAGCACGAGCGGCGCTCTAGAGCCGAAGAAAACGACCCACTAGTAGGTACTGGAGAAGGAGACCCACTTCAGGGTTCCAACGCTTCCCTACAATTACCCCGGGTGTAAAAAGGGAGCCGCCCGGCGACATAACAGGTTGTCATCATGAGCGTGTCATGGTATATCTTGGGGCGCTCCAGATTGACGATGTCGCACCTTCTACGGCGCATGTCCGAAGATGGTTCAATGGGTTCGATGAGGTAATTTACTGGGGACGTGCATTGGACGACACGGTTGGGGCCTTCGTATTTGGGCATTAGTTTCGAAGAGAGTCCAGGTGCGGTGGTAGGGACTGAGAGCCAGACGAGTGCCCCAGGGAAAAACGGGGGTGCAGGAGTGGTGGTGTCATCGCGAATGCTCTTCTGCCGCTCTTCTTCATTCGTAGTAAAGGTACGGGCAAGGTCGCGACACTCTTCAGCATGTCTGGCTGTGGCAGATATAGGCGTATACTCAGACGTGTGTGGCTTGTATGGAAGGATCGTGTCGATCGTGTGCGACGGGTGGCGGCCGTACAATAAGAAGAACGGTGAGAAGCCAGTAGTACTCTGAGGGGCGGTATTGTAGGCGTAGGTGACGAAGGGCAGAATGGCATCCCAATTTGTGTGGTCGGCGGTGATGTACATTGAGAGCATGTCGCCGAGCGGGCGGTTAAATCGCTCTGTGAGACCGTTTGTCAGTGGGTGGTAAGCAGTAGTTTTGCGGTGAACGACGTGACACTCTTTGTGAATGGCTTCGACGACTTCCGACAAAAAGACATGGCCTCGATCGCTGAGTAGCTCCTGGGGTGGACCGTGACGCAGTATGAATCGGTGGAGCAGAAAGGAGGCAACATCTCGTGCTGTAGCCGCTGGAATGGCGGCAGTTTCGGCGTATCGCGTGAGATGGTCAACAGCGACGATGGCCCAGCGGTTACCAGCCGATGTCAGCGGAAGAGGTCCGTATAAATCGATGCCAACGCGCCCAAACGGCCGGTAAGGACAAGGTAAAGGTTGTAGACCTCGTGGCGAGAGGTTCGGCGAAGATTTCCGGCGTTGACAATCGAGGCAGGAGCGAACAAATTTCTGCACGTACCGACACATTCCCCGCCAAAAGTACCGTTGTCGTATTCGGGGGTATACGTTTTGTATACCCCAGAGTGTGCACACTGCGGATCAGAGTGGAACGATTCGCATATTTTAGAACGGGGAGATTGGGGGGAGACTGCGGGGTACACCAGTAACCACTGGCGGCCGTCGGCGCTGTAATTGCGTCGGTGAAGTAGCTCGTCGCGAATGGCGAAATGGTGGGCTTGACGACGCAATGCGCGAGTGGGTGGTGTTTCCGACGGATCAGTGAGCAACTCTATCAGCGAGACAATCCATTGGTCCTTGCGCTGTTCTGTAGCGATGGTGTGAAGGTCGATGGAAGAAACGGCCAGCTGAGTTCCTGAGCAGCGGGTGTTGTCGGCGGGTAAGGGGGAGCGCGAGAGGGCGTCGGCGTCGGCATGTTGGCGTCCGTTGCGGTAGAGCACGCGGATGTCGTAGTCCTGCAGACGAAGTGCCCAACGGGCGAGACGGCCTGAGGGATCCTTCAACGACGACAGCCAGCATAGTGCATGGTGGTCAGTAACGACATCGAACGGACGACCATACAAATAAGGGCGAAACTTCGTAAGGGCCCAGATGATCGCCAGACATTCTTTTTCGGAGACGGTGTAGTTGGCCTCGGCTTTGGTAAGCGTACGACTTGCATACGCCACGACATATTCAGGGAACCCTGGCTTGCGTTGCGCAAGGACAGCGCCAAGGCCAACACCGCTGGCGTCCGTGTGTACCTTTGTAGGGGCCGTAGGGTCGTAGTGGTGTAGTATGGGCGGAGACGTCAACAAACGACGGAGCTTTGCGGACGCGTCCTCGCACACTGACGACCACGAGTCGAGGGGCCCCTTACTGCCAAGCAGCTTCGTCAGTGGCGATATAATAGTGGCGAAGTTTCGGATGAAACGTCGAAAGTAGGAACACAGTCCTACGAAATTGCCGGACGTAGGTCTGGGGAACTCGGCTACGGCCCGAAGCTTGGCTGGATCTGAGAGAATTCCATCCTTGGACACGACGTAGCCCAGTATTGTCAGCTGCCGTGCTGCAAATCTGCACTTCTTTAGGTTCAACTGTAGGCCGGCGTTGCTCAAACGCGTCAAAACATGCCGGAGGCATTGAAGATGCGTGGAGAAGTCCGGAGCGAAAACGACGACGTCGTCGAGGTAGCACAAGCACGCGTGCCATTTCAGGTTGCGCAAGACGGTATCAATCATGCGCTCGAAGGTTGCGGGCGCATTACACAGTCCTAACGGCATGACGTTGAATTCGTACAAGCCATCAGGCGTGACGAAGGCTGTCTTCGGTCGAGCGTCCTCGGCGATAGGGACTTGCCAGTACCCCGAGCGCAAATCGAGTGATGAGAAGAATTCAGCTCCTTGCAGGCTGTCAATCGCGTCGTCTATTCGTGGCAGCGGATAGACGTCCTTGTGGGTTATCTTGTTGAGCCGTCGGTAGTCCACACAGAACCGTACGGAACCGTCCTTCTTCGGAACAAGAACGACCGGAGACGCCCAGGGACTGTTTGATGGTCGAATAACAGCTCGTCGAAGCATGTCGTCGACTTGCTCGTTAATTACACGACGCTCTGCAGGAGAGACGCGATATGGACGTTGCCGCACTGGCGGTTGGGAGCCAGTGTCGATGCCATGCGTGACAGTGGACGTGCGGCCTAGGGAAGTCTGCGCGACATCGAAAGATCGGCGAAATTCTTCCAACAGGCACAGAAGCTGTGAACGCTGGACCGGCGTAAGGTTTTCATCGATGGAGGAGCCAAATACATCTTCGGGCGACGAATCAGACTTCGAAACAGCACTAAGCGTAGAGGAGCTGGGCCAGTGCGTGTCATCGGGCGCGTCCAAAACTTGTGCGTCTTCGAGGGGTTCCACTCTGCTGAGACATTCCCCTCGCAGCAATGTGACAGTATATGGGGATGGATTGCTAACGAAAATAGCGCTGTCACCGTGAGTGATTTGTACTGTCGCAAAGGACACCAACAATCCTTTCTTAGTGCGAACGCGGTCAGATGGCGAAACGAGTGCAATGGTGTCGCAGAGACCGTCGTAGCACATTGACACAGCCGCTGACGCGTTCGGAGGCACTTGGGTATCGTCTGTGACGAGTACCTTGTTCGAAAGTGATGGTCTGTCTGCCGGCGTGATCTCTGAGAACGGCGAGAGTTCTATTTCGGCGGGTGTGCAATGAATGACGGCGTTGTGGCGGGAGAGAAAATCCCATCCCAGGATGATATCGTGCGAGCATGCAGGAATGATGATGAATTCGACGGCATACATGACGTCCCGAATGATGACGCGAGCTGTGCATACTGCTGTTGGGTGAATACTTTAGGCGCTAGCCGTCGTCATTTTCGTAGGATACGGCGAAGTTTGGCGTCCATAACGGATACGGCGGCTCCAGTGTCTATAAGGGCAGATGCGCGAACACCGTCTACAAACACGTTTATTATGTTCGATGGTCTCTGCTGAGGGCTTTCACAGTTCGATAGCGTCGCAGCCCTTGCCTCGTGGACTGCGACGACTAGTTTTCCAGATCTCGTGTGACCTGACGTGGCCGCATCGGCGACAATGAGCGACATCGTGGAGACGGTGAACGGCGGGTAGATGGGGCTGGGCGTAACGTCGGTGACACAGGCGGCGGTGGTTCGTAAGGAAGGCGGCTGGACTGGCTCATGACGGTGATATGACTCGTGGCTGCTGCACGCGATTGCAAAAACGTGCAACGTGGCCGGCGTAACCGCACGCAAAGCATATGGGACGGTTGTCGGAAGTGCGCCAACAGTTTGCCGGAGAGGGTCCCGCTCATGGCTCAGGACGCGATGGACGTAGTGGCTGCTGATATGCCTGCATGGGGGGCTGCAGACGAAGCCTAGTCACATCGGCGTACGTATAGGCGGCACAACCGCTTCGAACGCCTGAGGTCCAGCGACGGCTTTGGCGTAACTAAACGGGGCATCCGCAGAGATCGCTTGGGCCGGCCTGGCGACAACTTGAGCGTAGCAAGTGGCGCCGGTGCCGGTGGGCGCTGGGGATATTCGGGCATGACCTCGGCGATTTCCTGCTCAATCACACGGCGGAAGGGAGGCGGGATTGTGGTTGATGGATATTCCACATGCTGCGGGTGAGCAAAGGGCAGCAGAGAGAGCTGGCGTGCAATTTCTTCGCGCACAAATGTCTTCATTTCTGCCCGCAAGGTGGTGTGGTCAGAAACGGTTGACAAGCCAGCGAGATCTGCGTCCCATGCTGACGGCCGACGGGTCAACGACCGCTGCCGGCGTAGCTCCTCATAACTCTTGCACAGCGATATTATCTCTGCCACCGTGCGAGGATTTTTGGCAAAGAGCATGGTGAAGGCGTCGTCGTCGATGCCTCCCATGACATGTTTGATCTTATCCGACTCGGACATGGTCGCGTTGGTTTTCTTGCACAAGTCAAGAATGTCCTCTATGTAACTTGTGAAAGATTCCCCGGCCTGCTGAGCTCGTTCGCGCAAACGCTGTTCTGCTTGCAGCTTACCAACAGCAGGGCGGTCAAACACGTCGATAATGGCAGTCTTGAAAGCGGACCAGGTCGGGAAATCGGATTCGTGGTTGTTGTACCACAGACTTGCTACTCCCGCCAGGTAAAAGAGCAAGTGGCTCAATTTTCCGACCTCGTCCCATTTGTTGGGTACACTCACGCGCTCGTAGATAGCGAGCCAGTCCTCCACGTCGGTGCCATCCGCGCCAGTGAAGATAGGTGGGTCGCGTTGACGAGGGACACCGGGACATGCGGGTGGTGCGGGAGGAGGCGTTTGCTGGGAGGCTTCTTGCGGCATGGCAGATGGTAGTGCAGGGTATCGAAGCTCCGGGGGCATTGGAGGGGTTTCGGAGTGGTTTTGAGGGTACAGCACCTTCCACCAATTTATAAAGATGTTTATTGGACGGCACTTGAAGCAGCGCAAGGGCGACAGTCCAAAAAGCGCAGCACGGACTCTCAGCAGGAGCGGCGCTCTAGAGCCGAAGAAAACGACCTACTAGAAGGTACTGGAGAAGGAGACCCACTTCAAGGCGCTGGAGCGTACGACCCCCTTAAGGGTTCCAACGCTTCGCTACAATATATATATATATTGTTACAAGCACGGGAACAAGGGGTATATTAAGGCGTGCGAGAGCAGGAACAGCAGGCTACGAACAGCAGGAATGGCCGCTGCACAGTCGTCGTTTTTCTCTTCCTCCTTTTGATCTGCACGTCCCTGTTAGGCACTTGGACGCTACACACCTCAACATACAAAGCCCACTGGGCGAGTCAACTGGCTTGTTGTGGCGTGCATGATTTCAACCTGGCGACATGCGCGAATCCTAGCAGAGCGTCGACCAGTGTTCGTGAGGCGCGCGAGAGTGTAGGTAACGTCGCTGATCTTGTCGATGACAACATACGGTCCATCGTAGTTGGCCAGCAGCTTTTGGCACAAGCCGCGCTTCCTTGTGGGAGTCCAAAGCCAAACGAGATCATCAGGGTGATATGTAACAGGACGATGTCGTGCGTCGAAGCGTGCTTTGGAGGTTTCTTGCGATGCCAAAGTCCGAAGACGCGCAAGTCGCCGAGCTTCTTGAGCGAGGCATAGCGTATCCGCGACCGCAGGATTGTAGTGGTAAAAAGGGAGGACAGTGTCGAGCGTATACCGGGGCGGGCGAGCACATAGAAGGAAGAAGGGGCTGTAACCGGCTGTCTCATGTTTGGCGGTGTTGTATGCGTAAGTAATAAACGGTAGAACTTCATCCCCATTCTTATGATCGGACGCAACATACATGGAAAGCATATTCGTGATCGTTCGAAACCCAAGCAAGCTGCTTGTTGCATTTGATGAAAGACTTGGATGCTTACTTGCACAGATTTGAGACACTTGCTAAAAGCCAGAATTGGCCAGAGGATCAATGGGCCACTGCGTTGAGCACGTGTTTGAGTGGCGAAGCACTTAGTGTGTACGGTAGGCTGACGCCAACGCATGCTTCTAATTATGGAAGGGTGAAAGCCACTCTACTAAAGAGATTTAGGTTCACCGTAGAAGGCTTCCGAGATAAGTTTAGGACCGGAAAGCCTGCCGATGGCGAGACTGCCATGCAATTCGCCGCGCTCTTTCAGAACCGAACTTTCAGAGACTGCACATGAGTACGGTGCACTTCGAGAGTTTCTGATTAACGAACGATTCCTCATCAGTTGCCACTCGAGCCTGTCACTCTATCTGAAAGAAAGGAAAGCTAAATCGCTTCAAGATATGTTAGAATTGGCAGACCAATTTTTGGAAGCACAGGGAGGCACCAATCTCTCCAAGATAAAAAAAGAGGGGCCAGAGGACGCAAAGGAACCGGCAACCGACGAAATAAGAAATCCTCATGGGCCTGTCCCGAGATGTTATCTTTGCAACCGACTGGGCCACCATGCTAGCAATTGTCGGAGCAATTTTACGCGCCCCAATGATGTCAAATGTTTAAAATGTGGGCGAACTAGGTACAAAGCCGATACATGTCGCAACGGAGGGAAGGAAGCTCCCCAAGCATCCTGTGTGTATGCCTCGCCAAAACATCAAGAAGAAGACGTAAACGACGACATTGTAGAACTCCGAGACGGAATAAGAATTCGGTAGTCAACGCTGTGATTACACAACGCCCAGAGTTTCCCGTTAAGGGAATGCTTGTACTTGCCGGAAGAATGGCAGAAAAACAAATCACGGTGTTACGAGATATCGGCAGCAGCACAGTGATCGTGCGAAGGGATTTGGGCAAAGACAATGGGCTCACGGGTGAAAGCCGTTTAGTTTACCTGATCGATGGTGCGGCTAGGAAGCTTGCCGAAGCCAAGATTGAGGTCGAGACCCCCTATTACAGTGGGAATGGCACGGCGCTTTGCATGGACAGCCCACTGTATGACCTAATTATAAGAAACATCAAGGGAGTTCGCGCCCTAAACGATCCGAAACCTCTGGAAGAAGAGTTGAAGATCGAACCATTGACGATTGAAGAGCCACGCGGAAAAACATCAACTGCTGACAAGAACAACGCGGCAGCTGTCTTCCAAACTCGAGCGAAGGCTCCGGCAAGGCCTTTCCAGCCCCTTTACACGCCCAAATCCGAAAACAAACCTACCGGGACTCATGACCACGCGGAACACTACCATCGAAAAACCGAGGACAGGAAATTCAAATTTAAGAACCGTTGACGATTAGTGTGTGGTGCAAAGTGTTTTTATTGAGTGCACCGAATGTTTATTCATACATCATGAGAAAAGTGTTGATTTGTTTGAAAACTACCTTAGAATAGTTTTGTATACTTGTTGCACATGTTATATTTCATGTTTACCTTGTTACCCGAGATATGTGCTATTGTGTAGTGCAAGTGTAATTGTTACGCGAGGGATGTGTTATTGTATAGCTGTATAGCACAAGTGTACTTGTTACGCGAGAAATGTGTTATTGTGTTGTACGAGTGTACCTGTGTGAATTGTGTGTGTACTCGATTAGTCGCGAGTGACTTGGTGAATTGTGGTGGACTGATTATTGACTTACGGACTCGTGCGTAGTGAACTCTTGTGCGCGCTTCTTTTGTGCTTTCTTGAATATTATTGCATAATATTCTTAAAGTGGGGGGCAGTGTCACAAAAAAAATGCGTAATCGAAGCGCGCGCTGCGTGTCACGCAATCTAGCGAAAGAACACGCCGGCCCCGCGGCAACTTCAACAGAGGGGGAGAGCGCATACGCCTCAAACAGCAACGCGAACAACGGCGCCTTGACGTCTAGAAGAGCATCGACGAAGCGACGTTAACCGGAGAGAGAGAGAGCACACACGCTCGCCGAGACACCTTCTCTCCCGGCGAGTCGAAAGAGATAACTACAGCGTGAGCGTGCGCCAACAGCATGAGTCATCACCCGCCTCGATAACGCTCCGACGGCGGCGGTCGAAGGTACGAGAAAAGAAAAAAATGTCGCAGTTTCGCCCGAAAGGCGAAGCATCAATTGCGATAGCAAATTAGTAGAGAACTATTCGGAGTAGGGATAGTAGCTTTATGGGCTGCATAAAGTTGGAAACATTTGGACTAATTGAATTAACAAGCGTGGTGTCAGCGCGCACAAGCAAACAAGAATAGATCACACCGAATGACCGCAGACAACGACTGTCAAAACGCTGGCAGCAAGCGCAGCCGCCGCAGCGGGCGAATTGTTCGCGCGGTCAATCGATTCATCGGAAACTGAGCGGCGAATGCACAGTGTATATAAAGTTCAGAGCCGTAATAGACGGTGCGGACGACCGCCAGCGCCGGGCAAATGGCAGAGGAGTTGTGCAGAGGAGAAGTTGTTGGCAGAGAAGACGCTGCCCCCCCTCCCTCCCGCGCTGCCTTCCCGCATTCTTGCTTTCGCGTGGGAGATTGAGTGGCCAGTTCCCCTTGCGCCCGGTTGCAAGATAAACATTTGGTGAAGCAGCACAGCGCCGCCTCCCTCCCTCCCATACCCCCACGGCCTTTCGCGCGACGGTCGCGTTTGCTTTCCGCCGTGCGTTCGCTCTCCGTGATAGCGCGCGTCCGCCGCGCGCCTTCACTCACGCATACGGCGCGCGGCGTTGGTTTTATCGCGCTTGGAATCTATACGGAACCTCATGACGACGACGACGACGGCGACGGCAGAAATCCTGTTGAAGTGTCCATATAATTGCCATCGCAATAAAACAATAGAACCTTCCCAGGCTTTGGTTATGCTACCGGATCACGACTCCGATAGGAAAGTTCGAGAACACTGTGGAAGCTATATACCCGCCGTGCGACAATCATCAGTGGAGTTCAGTCCGCACCGGTGAAGTGATGTAACGTGAAGACCGAGCGTCTGCGGAAGAAGGGGATTCCCCGGCAAGCTAGTCGACGAGTTCATCGAGCGTCTGCATTTCCGGAAGAAGTTGCTTCGAGATTTGCCCCGAGCTATGCCGAGATCGTCTTACTCCAAGACCAACCAACACGGGTGCAATACGATTGGACACTTAGTGTACCTTTTCATTTTGTACTTTACGTGTTGGACTCTTAGTGCTTGTCGTTAATTATTTAGCTGTGTTTTGTGAATACCCATCTGATTTGTAGTGTGTTGTGTCTAGCCTAAGTGTGCAAGTGTGTGTGTGTGTGTGTAACTGCCTTGTGTGAAGAATATATTTTGTTGCGTTTTGACAACTCTGGGCTCTGACTCGGTCTTTGGACAGCAACCGGCGTTCACTGGCGCACCAGATTGACCATTCTTAATTGTCCTTGCTTTCGTGGGATTATTTTCGGAAGCTGATAAGTCGGCTTTGGAATTTGGTCCGGCGTCTGCGCCTCGTTCACGGGGTCTGTGACAGGAGGGTCGTGATGACGAGGCACCACGGGACACGCTGTGGGTGCGGGAGGAGGAGTTCTCTGGAAGGCGTCCTGGGGCATGTTAGATGGTAAGGTGTGGGACCGGAATTCCAGGATCATTGTCTGAAGGTACCCCGCACCTCCACCAATTTTAAAGGTGTTTATTTGGCAGATTAAGGAGCAGCGCAACGTGGACGGGCAGGACAGTCACACGTTCCAAGCACGAGAACCGTTGCTGAGCGAGAGGGCTCGACCCACTACCGTTTAGAGCCAGTAGCGCTGAATCCACTAGCGTATCTCTTCGCTACAATATATACAATCATCATGCTCTAAATATGCACAACGTGCCCTTCATGCACTTGGAATTGTATGTTGTATAATGCATGATTTCCACTCACCTGTTCTGTTTCTGAAATTGTATTCTGCTGCGTAGATTCCACTACTGCAGTATGCCTCTGTAGATTGCGGTGCAACGTATGAATCTAATTCTGACCTCATTGACCGCGTCCAGAATAAATTGATATCTATCTTCAAACACCACTTTTGCCATTGTGGCGACCATAGTCCAGCCCTCTCAAATATACCTCAACTAACACCTCATGATTGAATAAATCAAAGCTTTTGTTCCAGTATAAGTTGGTCCATGGCAATATACATTCCCCAAAACTTCTTGATCATGTGCAATTTTAGATGCGATGCAGCTAATGGTCGGGGCTATGTCCGTCCCTCCATCCATCCATCCGCCGTGCGGCGTCGAAACCCCTACTGCGCATCCTCCTCCCCCTCCTCTCCTTGTCTCATATCCTCTCCTCTCGGCATTCCTCCTCTCCTCTCCGACGCTCTTCTCCTCTGGCAACACCTGCGGCTCCGCGTGCGATAATGCGAAGCAGCTTAGGTTAGAGGCGCGACGGTAGGCGCTGCATACTCCGCTGGGGGGCGCCACTGTAGCTCGCGGTATAATGACGCGCGCGCGCGCTCCGCTCCTTTCATTCTGCTCCCGCAACGCACGGTAAATATAACGGTAGCTACGTACCTCAACCTAACGGAAACGACGAACTGAAAACTAATGGGAACTTGAGTCGACCCCATGGCTGCTTCGCATACTACTCAGGGTTCCCCTACGGGAAGATGGTGAAATTTTTTTCGTGCTGCAACAGCATACCGGGTAACATTCTTCATTCTCTACTTGGCCTTGTTGCATGAAAGACTGTCCTATACGGCTCGACGCAGAAAAAATATGTAATAAGAATTCTTCCTGTATTGACGTATTTCAGAATTCATTTCCTGTGTACTGTATATATGTAAATGATCATGTTTTATGTTTAACTGCCTTTTACGCTTCCTTGTTTTCCTTTTCCTTATTTGTTTCTTTATATCGCATTGTTTTTTCTACAACATTTGTGTTCTCTGTACATTTTGTCTGGCATGTTACTTTTTAAATGCACCAGTACGAAGGCTTTCTAGCTGTTCCTGAGCACTGTCGGAAACGATTGATTGATTATTATTGTTATTATTATTATTATTCCTTCCTGTCCTATTTTTGTTATTTCCGAAACTTGGCTCTGCAATAAAATGTCCTCTTCGAATTTTTTTCCGCCACATTATGACGTCTTTCGCAGTGACCAGGACTTCAGTGGAGTTAAACAAAAAGGTGGTTGCGTACTTATTGCCGTTGACAGCTCACTGACGTGTAAGGCGCGGCGACATAGAAAGTGTACAGGAATCGATTTGGCTTGATGTCAGCCTAGCGCGCTGTGAAAAACTGTTAATCGGAACCTTCTACGTTCCACCGAATATTTCTACTGCTTTGTTTGATGAGGCCATCTCTTGTATTGAAAATGTCTTATCCTCCCATCGCAAGCACAGAGTAATCCTCCTTGGTGATTTTAACACACCAGGAATTGATTGGAATACGCGTACATATTCTCATTATAATCATTACATAGTGAACAAATGCAGCCTGTAGACTTTCTGTCCTTCTGTTCTCCTCGGCAGCTCAACTTAATCACCAATTCCTGTGGCAACGTTTTAGACCTTTGCCTCTCGAATGCTCAAGCTATAGACGTCTCCCGTCCTGACATTTCCCTTGTCCGTCCCGATAAGTTTCACTCCTCATGAGCTTAAGATAACTGCCTCTGTGTCACCCTTAAGGCAGAGATTCTCCACTGGCATTAATGAATATTCTCGCTTTGCTTTCAAGCGGGGTGATTATGTTGGCTTGTATAATTTCTTGTCCATCAGAGATTGGTCCCTGGTCACAAATAAAACCAATGTTGATGCCCAAATAGATCAGTTTACGGAGCTTGTTTTGAGCGGTATGCGCCAATACATTCCTCAGTACAGTCCTAGGCGCTCTAAATATCCCCACTGGTTCTCATCTGAACTTACTACTGCCCTAAAGCATAAAGATCGCGCGCACCGTAAATCCAGAATTCCTGTGCCTAATGAGTGGAGAGAATTCCGCTTTTTTCGAACGCTCTGCAAACGCCTCTATAAACGGGATCATGACTCATATATTTCATTCTTGGAGAAGAGCGCCTCCAACCGGCCGGCGGAATTTTGGAAGTATATCCGCAAGCGTACTAGTAATCGCGCAAAGTGTTTTCGCCTGCTCGACTCTAGTGGAGTAGAAGTGCAAGCAGTCGCGGATTGTTTGGTTGCCCATTTCTCTTCCTTATATAAACCTTCAGGTTTCAACGCTGGTGTCACTCAGCAGCACACAACGGCTCCTACATCTAGTCCTGTGTTGTTTGATGCAAAGCTTATCAGCGAATGCCTTAAGCGCTTGAAGCCTTCCCTATCTTGCGGTCCTGATGGCATACCTTCCGCAATCTTGAAAGCGTACGGCGGTATATTTGCCCCAGTATTGACATCTATATTTAATAGCTCTCTGAATACTTCCACTTTCCCTCGCATGTGGAAAACTGCTCGTGTTTTTCGTGTATTTAAGTCTACCTGTAAAACCGATGTCTCAAATTATTGCCCGATTTCTCTTCTCTGTGCCACGTCTAAGGTTTTTGAGCTTGCTCTTCACAACGTATTGTCTTGTACTGTGAAGAACACGAATCAGCATGGATTCCTCACCGGCCGCTCCACTATCACAAATCTTGCAAGCTTCATGACGGTCATGATATGTACGGAAGCGCGCGATCCACGAAGCAGATCCAGCATATCGACGAAGTGAATGATAGGAGTGGGCGAAGCACCGGTGGGATCATTCGGGTAAACCACAGCTACGGACGAGAGATAAAGATAGCTCGCGTCGGGAACGAGAGAGAAAGATAGCGCGCGTCGGAACGAACGCCCTTGTGCAATGCAGCGCACCTAGCTACGGGACCAGAAAGAGAGCGCGCGTCGGGAACGAACGCCCTTGTACATCACAGCGCCCCTAGCTACGGACGAGATTTGGCGCTGAGCCGTGCTCCCTCAAGGGCTGCAGAAGATAGCGCCAACCCTTCCCTTTCCCACGAGCTTTGGCGCTGAGCCGTGCTCCCTCAAGGGCTGCAGAAGATAGCGCCAACCTTTCCCTTTCCCTCAAGAACCACTTACCGGACGAGAAAGAAAGAGAGCGCGCGTCGGGAACGAGAGAAAGAGAACGCGCGTCGGGAACGCCCTTGTAAAGTCCCTATTTTTTTAGGGACTTTACGCCCTTGTGCACCGCAGCGCCCCTAGCTACGGACGAGAAAGAAAGAGAGCGCGCGTCGGGAACGAAAGAGAACGCGCGTCGGGATCGAACGCCCTTGTGCACCGCAGCGCACCTAGCTACGGACGAGAGAGAAAAACGCCGGAAGCGTTCTCCGGAAGCCGGAAGCTGGCTTCCGGAACCGGAAGCGGAACCGAATGTGGAACCGGAAGCGGAACCGGAAGTGGAAACGGAAGAGGAAGTCGGCTTCCGGTTATACTATACATATACATATATATGTGTATATATGCGTATACATACATAGCGGTCTCCATGCCAACCAGAGCTACGGACTTCTAGTGAACACTTCATAAAACTGCATGCGGCGTCTCTCACGTACGGACACACAACGCCATGTATTGAGCAATTCATGAACTAGAGGTGGCTACATACTACTACTACTACAGAGGAGGGAACGACCCACACCCTAAGGAGCTTCGCCCCTAAAAAGACATTGCCGTGTTCGCCGTGCGGGGGCGATGACGAAGTGGTGTGATCGTGTGGCGCGTGGCGTGTTGTGCGTGCGAGTGTTCTGAGCTGCTCGGCGTTGAAGGCCAGCCGGTTCTCGATGGACGCTTGGTCCAGAGATCCCAGATCGCCCACTACGCCGTCCTCGGACGCAAAGGACTTGTGTTCCTGCTGGACAACCGGTCCAGGGAGCCAGGCGAACGGGGCAACTCGTTCTCGGATGCCAGTGACCTGCGTTCCTGCTGGGAAACCGGTCCAGTGAGCAAGGCGAGCGGGGCAACCGTTCGAGAGAGCCAGACGAGCGGGGCAACCGGTCCAGCGAGCCTCAAGGTCCTGTGTTCCTGCTGGACAACCGGTTCCGGGAAGCCAGGCGAGGTGGTCGCTTTCCCAGGCCACTGACACGACCAGCCTGCTGCCGGAGGCGAGAGCAGTAGCGATAGCTGTTGCATGGCTACCACGGCTGTGTCTGCTACCGTCGCTGCCTCAGCTGCAGATCCCATGATGCCGTGGGTAGGCCCATGGTGACGCCGTCCAGCCGTCAGCCGACCCTTCGGGACCGACATCGGCCTCTACGCGTCAACGGGCTCCACGCAAAGGGAACGCACGGTGAGAGACTTTATATTATATAACAGGGCAATCTAGTAGCAGCTTCGGGACTGCATCCGTGAGCCTAACTTAAGTACATGTCCATCGTGAAGTCTGTACGTCTTTATGCTGTTAATATATATTCTTTGTTTGTGCGCACTCGAGTGGTAGATTGCGTTCCTTGGTGAGTGGTCCTGGGCCCAAACCTCATTACATTTTCATCACAATCTAACATCATACGTTTTGTAGCGTTAGCTACACTGGCCTAGCCAAGGCCGTTTCGCGCGGCACATCAAGAGCCGTGCGGCGCATGCGCAAGGATCAGTGATGTCACACGGCTTGCGCACCGGAGCCACCGGAGCCGGCGCCTCTCGTGCACTCCGCCGCCGCCAAGCGCGACTCACCGCCGCCGGTCTGCGCATTCCAGAGGAGTGACGTCGTAGCCGTGGTAGACGCACTGGCGCCGGCGCGCGCTCGCTGTGCAGTCGCCGTCTGACACTGCGCTGGAGCCGCTGCGCTTCTGACTGGCGTTTGCCAGTGTGGTATAGCCATGGAGAAGGAGAGCGCAAATGCTGCTCAACAGCGCAATCTTATCTTAAGAATAATCTTAAGAATAAGCTAAGAATAATCAGCTGAACCTTTGCTAACGCTACGTATATCCTGGCATAGCCGAGCTAAGCCACTGCAACTTTTTTTTCATCACAATCTGGCGAGCTTGCCAGGATATCGCTCGTAAAATCATTGAAGGAAATTATCCTCCCTCGAGTGCACGCTCACAGAAAACTAAACGATGGATACCGAAAGATTAGCCACGATTGGATCACAGCTGGGATTGTCAGGTGTGGTATTGCGTACGTGGATTGAGAACGAACAGGTGAAACAAAGAGCGGAACGATCTGCGGAAAGAGAAGCAAGTAAGGAAGCAGACGAAAGAACTCGACAAATTCTTGAGCTCAAATTGAAGCTCCGAGAAGGAGCTCAGAGTGAATCCGCAAGAATCAACACTGATTCGATGCCTCTTCCGAGTGCCGCCTCTTCAGTTCTCAACTCGCAGAAATTGCTTCCATTGTTTGATGAGGGATGCAATGATTTGTATGCATACTTGCAAAGGTTCGAGCGCGTGGCAACAGGACAAGGTTGGCCCAAAGAGAAGTGGGCATTAGCTTTGAGCATGTGTTTGAGTGGTGAAGCGCTAACAGTAATTGGCCGAAAGACTGCCGCTGATTCATTAGACTATGAGAAAGTAATAAAAGCTTTGCTGCAGAGGTTTCGATTCACTGCGCAAGGTTAACAGGAGAAATTTCGCAAGGCAAGGGCACAGGATGGAGCAACCGGGAGACAGCTTCTAGGCTTTCAGGGTACTTCAACCACTGGATTGATATGGCTAACGTGTCCAGAACACGTTCGACAGCCTTCGAGACGACATGGTGGCCAAACAGTTTATCCGGTGTTGCCATCCAAAGCTTACTATATTCCTGAAAGAACAAGAATGCAAGTCACTCCAAGAGCTAGCTGACGCGGCTGATCAGTTCATTGAAGCTCAGAACCTGTCGAATCTCGGGAAGGTACCGGAGGACGAAAAAGACGTCACTAGGAATCCCACCGACGCTCCAAGAAAACCACCACCAAGGTGCATGCTTTGCAAGCCCCTGGGGCATCAAGCTCATGAATGTCGCAACACAGCTAAAGAAGTGACAAAGTGCAAGTTCTGTGGGAAGACTGGTCACAAGAGCGACGATTGCTGGAGTACGAAGGCGCAAAAGAGAAGAGTTCAGCCTGCGTGGTCAACGAGAACCGCTATGATTTTTCTTTGTGTCATGCAACTGGAAAACACAATAAAGGGAGAAGTGACACTTTTGATAAAACGCCGAATGAAAAAAAATCATTTTTCTGGTGGAAGGAATGCCAGTATTTGATGGGGAAGTGCTCGATCGAACAATAAGGGTTCTTCGTGATACGGGCAGCAATACTGCAATTATCCGAAGAGACTTAGTTCCCGATCAGTGTTTGACCGGAAAGAGTAGCAGAGTCCTGCTTATCGATGGCACTGCAATGGATGTGCCAGAGGCCAGACTCCACGATAATACACCGTACTTTAGAGGAGAAATCACAGCCTTATGTAAGAACAAGCCGCTTTATGATCTTGTGCTCGGAAACCTACCGGGCGTCAGAGGGCCTCACGAGCCAGACAATAACTGGAAGCACGCTTCAGTCAACCAAAGAGACACTGCGTCGCTAAACTCCCATGTGCAAGTGATACCTGTGGAGCACCCTCACTATGTGTCCGCCATGGTCAAGCCACAATAGGATAAGACGACTTCATTGTGTGTACCAAAGATAAAGTGGTGCGACGTTACGATAGAACAATTTGCAGAGGAACAGCACACAGACAAAACCTTGAAATCTCTGTTTGCTAAAGTCGACAGAAAGTTGAACTCACCAAAAGGCCACTGCTACTCGTTCCTTGAAAAAGGTGGGCTTCTCTACCGACAGTACTGTCTTGCTACCGGCAGGACATTTAACCAGCTCGTCGTGCCGAAGATGTTTAGAAGACCTATCCTTGAAGTCGCGCACGAAGGTCTTATGGCCAGACATCAAGGCATTCGGCGCTCGACAGATCGAGTCGTGGCAGATTTTTACTGGCCGGATCTGCATGGCGACGTGAAACGTTTCGTCAAGTCCTGCGATAAGTGCCAGCGAACAGCACCAAAGGGCAAAAGTGGTGTTGCGCCTCTGGGCAACATGCCTATCATACGTACACCTTTCGAGCGCGTTGCGGTTGATTTAATCGGTCCTTTCTCACCGAAATCGGACCGCGGCAACCATTATATTCTCACGCTCATAGATTTGGCCACCCGATATGCGGATGCCATTGCTCTCCCTGCAATTGATGCTGTGCATGTGGCAGAGGGAATGATTGAGATTTTCTCTCGCATTGGTCTACCGAAAGAGATCGTAAGCGATGAAGGAACAAGTTTCACAGCGGAACTGATGGAAGAGGTGGGCCGTCTACTCGCCATCAGGTTTCTTCGAACGACTCCCTATCATGCCATAGCAAATGGGCTCGTTGAGAAGTTCAACGGGACCCTGAAGACCATGCTGAAGAGGATGTGACAGGACAAACCTCGATCCTGGGCAGGTACCTTGCTCCACTGCTATTCGTCTATAGAGAGGTGCCGCAAGCAAGCCTGGGATTCTCGCCTTCTCAGTTGATTTATGGTCGACACGTACGAGGACCACTGACGGTGCTCAAGGAGCTGTGGACCAATGAAGATATCGCCGGCGAAACTCGTACAACCTACACATATCTTGTCGATCTTCAAAATCGCCTTGAGGAGACATGCAAACTCACCCATGACGAATTGGAGAAGACACGCGCAAAGCAAAAAACCTACTTTGACTGGAAGAGCCGTCCTCGCAAGTTAAACGTTGGCGATAAAGTACTTCTTGCACTGCGGACTGGTTCCAACAAATTGCTAATGCAATGGAAGAGTCCATTTGAAGTGATCGAACGGAAGGACGAGGTCGACTATGTTTTGAACATGAGTGGAAAAAGGAAAATATTTCACATCAATATGCTCAAGAAATATGAGGAACGCCAACCTTTACCAGTGCAGCAGGTCTGTGATATAACCGAGATCGACCAAGGCCCGTCGGAAGCAAATGCGGAGCCGTTAACCGAAGGTTTACACGGGATACCCTCTCCTAGTCTCTTCCGTACACAGACGGCGGCTGATGTGTAGTTATCTACGAAGCTAACTTATTTGAAGAATTTGAGATTATCTTTTATGACCTACCAGATTGAACAAGACTGAACTCGTTCAGTGCGTACTACGCTTGACCTCTGATAAGCCAATCCATGTTCCCCAGTATCCTATCCCACTAGCTTTTCGGGAAAGCGTTGAGATGGAAGTACAACAAATGCTAAAATTGGGCGTCATAGAAAAGTCTGTCACCCTATCACGCTCCCATCGTAGTTGTCAAGAAGCCAGACAATACGATTCGTTTATGTATAGACTTCATGGAGCTTAATAAGACCCGGTCTGCTGACAGTGAGCCCATACCGCGCATCGACGCAGATCTTGCCCTTGCTGGTCAGTGCAAGTTTTTCTCTAAATTTGACTAGGGCAGCTCTGCCCTAGGGCAGGGCTTCTCAGGCCTATTTAATAAGTTCTTTGTCTGTCTGTCTGTCTAAATTTGACTTACAAAGGCTATTGGCAGGTGCCCATGTCTGTACACAGTCGAGGAAAAACAGCATTTTCCCAGTACATCTGGCCTGTATCACTTTGTATACATGCCGTTTAGGATCAAGACAGCTCCGGCTGTCTTCGCACGCCTCATGCGAGCCGTTCTGGTGACCTAGAACATGTTCATTATTTTAACGATGTTGTCATAGCTACAAATTAATACTAAGAGATTGACTCCAACCAAATAAGGAAATTTACTAGCCCGACGTTTCGGAACCAATCGGCTTCAGGGGGTATTCTTCGGAGTTGGCGGTGGTGTGCCACTTTGAAAAGGTCCATCGTAAGAAAGGAGAGGAAGGGGAGAGACGTAAGGTGGGGACGACACTGACGGGGGCACCTGTTCTTGACAGACCGAAAGAGGTGGTGTGGGGGGCTTCGGCGTCGCTGGGCTGCTGGGTTGTCCGAAGCTGGGCGCCCTTTACTCGCTGGAATGTGGTTGACGAGGGGGGGGGGGAGAGGGACGAGATGTTTTGGTGTTGCTGACCTTGAGCGGGGGTTCCTTCCCTTCGTCGCGTCTGCAAGGCCATGCACATACTAAAGAAGGAAGATGCCCTTCACGCGGTGTATATTACCCGCCGGTTCTTAATGTGGCCATGACTCCAGGAGTAGCCTTTTTTCGCCAGTTTGTCTCTGTTGAAGGATTGGGTTGCTTGGAAAGAAATCTTGTGGTCGGCGTCTTCGGAATGTATCGGCGACAAGCGCTGCGTATTCGGTGGAATTTCTGACGTCATTTTCATGTTGTCTGAATCTTTCTTTTAGATTTTGGTTCCCTAATGTACGACGCGGGACATTCGGCCACAGCTGATTTTATAGACGACGCCTTGAGCTTTTTCTTTTGGTGGATGGTCTTTTGTTTAGGAATGAGGTTATTCAAAGTGTTCATCGGTTTATGCGCGACTTTGAGGCCTCTTTTTTCAATATTCGGCTGAAAGCTTCGCTGGTACCTTTGACGTATGGGAGGGACACTCGTTTCTGTGGTCGAGGGAAAGTCAACGGTTGGAGGTCTCGTAGTTTGTTTTTTTCTTTTTTGTTGTCGGGTCGTTTTCGAATGAATTCTGTTGTATAGCCGTTCTGATAGTACGCGTTTAATAGTAGATACGCTCGGCGTTTTTATGAATGCGCCGAAACAGGCAACGGCCAAACGGAGCGAGCCCGGCACCAACAACAAACGTCTTATTCTTCGTCTTCTGCTGGTGCCCGTATTTCTCTCACTACAATCACTCTCCGGCGAAAAAGGAGCCATCCTGGCGGCTATGGAACAGGTAGCACTGGTGGGTCGTAGTGCGGCTTCAGTCTATCGATATGAACAGTTTCGCGTCCGCGACACCGTTGGTCCGGGATGGGTGAATAGGCTCAATGACGTAGTTGACCGGGGATGTCTGTCGGAGAACCCGGTAAGGGCCGGCGTACTTTGAGCTGAACTTGTTGAAAGGCCGGGAGTAGGAGAGGGAACGCGGAGCCATACCACGTTCCAGGTGAATATGATGTAAAACACAAGCCTGCGTCGCGACTATGTTTCTGGCTGGCCTGATCTTGCACGTAAGTGAGCGGGCAATCTGACGACATTCTAAGGTATAAGTGGCGGCTTCGGATAGAGGAGTAGATTCTGAAGCGTCGGGGCGATACAAAATAATCGTGTCCATAAACGAGGAGGTTCGCGACCACAAAGAAGAAAGAAGGGAGAGAATCCCGTGGTAGACTGAGTGGCGCTATTGTAAGCATACGTAACAAAGGGAAGGATGCGGTGCCAGTTAGTGTGGTTAGCGGAAACGTACATGGCGAGCATGTCGCCGAGAGTACGATTAAAGCGTTAAGTCATACCATTCGTTTGCGGATGATATGCGCTTGTTGTTCTATGGACAATGTTGCATTCCGGAGGAGGGCTTCTACAGCTTCGGAGAGGAATGAACGACCACGGTCACTCAGTAGCTCGCGAGGCGCACCATGTCGAAGAACAAGGTTGCGAAGGATGAACAAGCCGACTTCACGTGCTGAGGCCGCCGGAAGCGCTGAAGTTTCGGTATAGCGCGTGAGATGGTCCACGGCGACGATAACCCAGTGGTTTTCATCTGGGGTGTACGGTAGAGGGCCGTACAAATCAATGCCGATACGGTCGAAAGCCGGTAGGGACAAGGCAATGGTTGGAGCAGCCCTGCAATCTTGTTAGGTGGGCTCTTGCGGCGTTGGCACTTGGAGCACGAGTGGACATACTGGCGAACGAAGCGTACATTCCGCGCCAGTAGTATCGTAGCCGGAGGCGTGCATACGTCTTTAGTACACCGGCATGGGCGCATTGCGGATCCGCATGAAATGACGCACATATGTCGGAACGTAAATGGCGAGGAATCACTAGCAACCATTTACGGCCGTCAGAGAGCTAGTTGCGGCGGTACAGAAGCCCATCACGGATGGCAAAGTGACGAGCAGCGCGCCGAAGCGAGCGGTCGGTGGTGTGTGGACGGCTGAGATAAATACTCCAGAGAGAGGCTATCCAAGGATTGCGGCGTTGCTCAGCTGGCATGTCGGTGTATGTAAGAGACGAAGAATCGTAGCTGGAGACAGACGCAGCACCATCCTCATCAGGCAGTGGCGAGCGCGAAAGAGCGTCGGCATCCGAATGCTTACGGCCGGACCGGTAGACAACACGGATGTCATAGTCCTGTAGACGAAGCGCCCAACGAGCTAGACGACCAGAGGGGTCCTTTAACGATGACAGCCAGCACAGGGCGTGGTGATCAGTCACGACGTCAAATGGACGGCCATGTACGTAAGGTCGAAATTTGGTGATTGCCCAAACGATTGCAAGGCATTCTTTTTCGGTGACTGAATAGTTCGTTTCCGCTTTGGTTAGAGTGCGGCTGGCGTAAGAGACGACGTACTCTTCGAAGCCAGACTTACGCTGAGCAAGAATAGCGCCGAGGCCTACTCCACTAGCGTCCGTGTGGATTTCTGTGGGAGCGTCTGGGTGAAATGGCGTAGGATAGGTGGGGATATCAAAAGACGGCGTAATGTGGCGAACGCGTCTTCGCAAGCTGTAGACCATGCCGAGAAGGCCTTGGCTGTCGGCAAGCAGCTGCGTTAAGGGGCGATTATGGACGCGAAATTACGCACGAATCGGCGAAAGTACGAGCACAGGCCGATAAAGCTACGGAGTTCTTTCAACGTAGACAGCCTGGGGAACTCGGCGACGGCGCGAAGCTTGCAGGTCGGAAGGACACCGTCCTTGCTGACAACATGGCCTAAGATGGGAAGTCGGCGGGCGGCAAAGGGCACTTCTTCAAATTAAGCTGCAATCTCAGCGTCTGAAAGGCAAGTTACCTCGCTTGCGAGGCGACTCAAATGGAGGCAAGTCTTCGG